>NW_011500751.1:53640-53890 GCF_000495115.2 Populus euphratica
TTACTCTGCCATCATAGTAACAACAATTTTGCACATACTTTATGAAATAGAAAATATAGTTACTTTTTTTTTTTTTAGCTCTACCCTCTCCCCCCAACTAAAACGAGACATTGTCCTCAATGTTTAAAGATATCACCTGAAATAATGAATACGGACAAACCTGGAACACAGTGAAACAAATATAAGAAACACCAAAACATAATAATAAAACCAAAAGACATAAAGATTCACAAATGAAGGCTCAAATCTA
>NW_011500751.1:60305-77459 GCF_000495115.2 Populus euphratica
GTTGTTGTTGTTATTGTTGTTGTTGTTGTATTATTGTTATTTATAATTTGTACAATTAACTTCCTTGTGGTTCTACACTCCTGCACTTGGGAGAAGACATCAATCTTTTAGTCGTGTCATCCATAGATCAACATTTCAAATATCTCTATACATTTTTTCATACTGCAAAACAAAATGGTTTAGTTGTTTCTAAGACAAAAATTTCTTTTTTCCAAACCCGTATCTGTTTTCTAGGTCATTATATCTATCAAGGTACTGTCACACCAATAAAGCGATTTTGAACCTTTATAAATAAATTTCCTAATAAGATCATTGATAAAACCCAATTGCAGAAGTTTTTATCTTCTTAAAAAAATAAGAGTAATTTCAATCAAATATTTTTTCAAAGATATTTGTATTAATACATTCAAGAAATTATCTGGAATATGCTCAATATTTGTAAGTATATGGGGCAATGCATGAGATTCAATAGGTTGATCTTCTGGTTCAGTCTCAGTGTCAGACTGACTTTCAATTTTGGACAAAAGATGTTGTAATATGGCATAGTCTTTCTATTGAGCTTATTTTATGGTTTGTAATTCGGATTTAAGGGTCTTAATCTCATAATATAATCCTGGAATGATAACTATGGTTTTGGATTTTTTTTTTTTTGTTAAGAATCTTTGTAAGGTTTTAGGTATTAGTGCTAGTAAAGGGTAATATAGTGCAGTTTAGAAGGTTATAAGAAGCGTGCTCTGGTTGGTTGAAATTGTGCCACTATTTTTCATATATATATATATATGATATCATTTTGAAAAAAAAATAAAAAAAATTAGTTAATGATTTTTGACTCTTTCTTTACTAGGTTTGCCATTGTTGACTGGATCATGGGTCAACCCGTGTTTTTGATCATTTCACAACGGGTTAGTTTTTCCTATTTTTTTTTTGAAACCTAACCTGTCCTAAGCCCTAGGTCATAAGTTAAGCCGCCCTTTTGCCTTGTACCAGGTTATTGCGTTTACATGATTACTCTCGTGAGTTTTGTTGACCTCACTTGGACTTGCTAATGCTTTTTTTAAAGATTTTTTTATTAACTGATTTTTTTTTAATTTTATTCTTTTTTATGATTGACAATCATAATTTTTTTTTAATTTTTTTATAGTTTCATGTCATGGATTTTTTCTCTTCTTCAAAATACATTAATAGAAAATATTAAATTAATTTATCAATGACTACGCATACTTTTTTTTTTGTAACCCGAGATATCCGGATCAGCTTACGTGCACCACAACTAATCCCTGGATCCACTGAACATCCTGCAAACCTAGTAAGCATGTAAGACACCACGAGGATGACAGACATGTACAATGAGGCTTCAACCCTGATGTAGAGAAAGGGAACAAGTCCCTTCCACTGTTAGGCAACAACCTCCTACGCAATGACTACACATACTTGCTTTCAAGAGAGATAGATACGAAAAAAAACACAAACAAAAGGAAAAAAAATCTCAATCTAAATGTAAATATTCCTATCACTTTTGATGGGTTTCAATTTTAATTTTATCTTCCATCCTCTTCCATCCTCTATATGTTTCTCTTTAACTTTTAAACACATCAAGCAAATACTTACCATAAATTGTTTTAATAAAATAACAATTATTTTTTAAAATATTTTTAATTTTAAAATATATTAAAATATTTTTTATTTTTTAACATCAACACATTAAAATAATATAAAAAAAATAAAACAAAAAAAATATTTAAAAAACAATTTTGTAAAATATTTTTAAAACATAAATATAAATGAACTCTTGTATGAAATGGAAACCATTAAAATGATGCAGGTTTCAATTTTGATTTTATCTTTCATCATCTATATTTTAAACACATCAAGCAAGTACTTACCATCAATTTTTTTTAACAAAATAACAATTATTTTTCAAAATATTTTTAATTTTAAAATATATTAAAATATTTTTTTATTTTTTAAAATTAATTTTTAACATCAACAAATTAAAATAATATGAAAAAAATAAAAAAAATATTATTTTTTAAAATGCTTTTCAAACACAAAACTAAATAAGCTCTTGTATGGAATGAAAACGGTTAAAATCATCATGCTTGTGACATTAGCTATACCTCCTCTGTAGATATAATTAGGCTTTTGGACATGGATTCCCCCAGGGAACAAGCATGAAAGCACGCCACATCAACCAGGATGGTGACTGAAAAAGACTTAACATCTAAAATACAAAGAATGAACGTAGCATAGCATATTTCTCCAAACCATTCTCAACTGCTAATAGTTGTCTGGTTGAGTTCATTTATCAAAATCCCAGTACATTTCGTGATATGTGTAACAGAGGTTCCAAAGCACTCGGTGCAAATTTCCTCGCAAAAAGATTACAGATTGAAGTGGATTGATTATTGTAAATGCAAGGCTTATCTTCATGAACCTTTTTGAAGAACTCCTCTTTTATGTCCGCTCTTCCGAAGGTAGCTGGGTGAGCTCCACCCCTTGACCAGTCCACCCAGGTAAGGGTTCTGTTCGCTAAGAGAGGTGCTGTTCGAATGGTCAACATGGTGGGGAAATAATGTTCATCAACATAACAATGCGGTTTACAGAATTCCTCAAATTTTGGGTAAAATGTAGTATCTTCCACTATGTTGACTGCAAGCTTTCGGTTAATCTCAAACCATTGAGATCCTTTGCGCCAGTTGGTAATATTCACCTCAGGTGCCATTTTCTCATTATACCGTCCTCTCCCATATGGCCCATGGTCGTCAAATGCACCAATGAAGCTATGCTTGGATCTCATAATGTATCCATACACGAAAGTAAAATTAAAGAGAGGAATGCAAGATTCGGACACCAGAACAAACCGCTCATTCAAGATATCAAGCAATGCATTGGCAAGGAGTCTTCGTTCAGCATCACACATACTCATCTTACCCCATTCAGAAATCTGTGTGGGAAAGCACACGATAAAAATGTAAGCTCCTTGTATTATACGGTCAAAAGTCAAATGGTTGGTAAATCTTCATGTCATAGAAACAAATGACATTACCTGAAAACCAAAGCTTTGAGCAAAATGTTAATAAGGTAAGAAATTATCTTGCTTGTGTAAAAATTTAATTTCATGGACATTTTGACATCACAATTTCAAAGATTTTTTTCTTTTCTTTTTGGACAGTTAATAGGATAAGAAATTATTAAAAACAACTACAAAGATATGAAGTGACTACCTTCAGCAAGCAAGGAACCAGAGGCAATAGACAATTTGAAATACACTCGAAGTGATTTCATGTATCGACACAATAAGTAATGGATGAACATGGCTCAATCTTGTTTTCATTGCTGCATGTGCAGTCTTCGATTCCTAACTGTACCATCACAAACTCTACACTTAGCTCAGAAATTCAACCTTAACATATTTAAAATTCTTTTCCAACCAGCTCTGGGGACTCTAACTCGGTTCATTCGATAAAAGATAACTTTTGACTTGTGTACAAGAGAAAAAGAGTATGGAGGAACCCATCAAATGCAGTAAAATTAATTGATGGGCTTAGCCAGCTCCATTTCATCACCAGCCATTGCTCTTTTCATCTATTTTCATTGTTAGATGTAGACAAGGTATGGCTTTGAAGCTTAGATATGGGCATCAAGGAAGGAATAGGTATGGAGGAGAAAAGAACTTGAAGCATTAAGGTGCATGATAGGAGTGTAATACATGGACTCAAAGCAAAAGATAGCAAGTTATCATGAATCGTCTTGCTAAAAATACTATTGCATGTATAATATAACCCAAAGAAGATCAACAATCATTAGTCAACAACCTAAAATGTTACAACCTTCTATCTTTCTACAATATTCCAGAATATATCTCCTTGTACTGGCTTTTTCTCAATTAAGATGAACTCTCCTTCAATCCAACTTCAAACAATGAAATGCCACCAAAATTCTTCCACAAAGATTCCAAGCAATGATGGCCCTGTTGTTAAAAATTTGTACGCAAATTCTAAACCTTAGCATTTTCAAGGTAATTTTTAACCCAAGCATTGGTGTGTTATGGTAACCCATCAAACTCTCATAGACTTATCACTAATGGTATTCTATATATTCCAGCATCATCAGAACCCCTTTTCTTTACTATATATAATGCTTTAGTCCATGTCAAACACTCTCAACTCCCTTATTTACAAGTCAATCTCACCTGCCACTGCCATTACACAAGTAATTTCCAACAATCTTGTTCCATAGTCTCATACCTTGTCTAGCTGGATATAAATTGTGTAATCACGTAATACAGGAGTAAAAGGGTTCATTTACTTGTGTATTTTCAACCTTGCTATCTGTTGAAACAGAGCAATTGTTTAGGCACTTTTCTCATGGTGGGACTGCCACAGGCTTTCACACAAATTATTGCAAATCCCATTAGAAATTTATATGACATCTAATGACACTTCTATGAATGTTCTCAAAAGTATGCATTCATAGGTTAATTGTCGTGGAAATTCCCTTTTACCCAAAAGAACACAAAATTTCCTTAAAATAGGCAAGACTAACTAGAAGAATTCAAGTATAAACATAAATCGAAAGTTGGAATGAAGAATGGAGAATCCTAAACTTTTTCAACTTCCAACCTAAAAATGTTTCAACTTCCAACAGCAAGTATATCTGAAGCCCTCAAATAAGTGTTGGGAAAAACAGATAAACGGAGAATCCAGTAGCTAGAAAACTGCATCTCTATCTCGAACATGCAGTTATTCTCAAGGAACCTGCTTTGAGCAGTGGAAACTTTTCTATTCAAAGATTCATGTTTAAGAAGTATGCAGAACCAAATAGACATCACAATTTTCAAACCACACTACATAATCGTAAGCAAACTAAAGTAGCTATTTACAGACAACTAGAACCCAGGAAAAAAAAAACAAAAACCAAATATAGAACACTGGAGCAATAGCATTTATAAACAGCTCAATCATCAAACAAACATGAAATTCTTAAATTACAGTGAACACTGAATGAAATAAAATAAGGATGTTTAACACGGGCATTCACACACCTGACTTGGGATTTGTCTCCGATGGAAAACTGAAGAAGGTGGAAATTTGGCTTCAAATGTTGGCAACGAATGAATATAGATCGAATAGAGCCCTTCATGCCCCTTCAAAAACTTTTCCCAAAGAGGCGCCAGAGGCAATGGTCCCTTTGTCAGAAACATGAACGCAATCTTAGGAACTCTCTTGAAGGGATACCTCTTTATCCGAGGAACAAAAGAAGCCCTCCAAAAGAGCTCCTCATCACTCATTTTATGTAGCAGGTTCGATGGACGCCTAATCCAACGATCCAAAGTATTCGGTTCATCAAAGCAATGCTTAAAAGCAGGCTTAACAGTTATCCCTGCAGTCTGAACTCCAGAACGCTTGATTGTATACATACTGATGATTGAAAAGGAGAAGCATACAGCTAAAAACAGCAAAAATAACGGGAGTAACCTTATTGTAGAGGGCTTGGATTGGCTTGCTTTGGTCGAGACTGCAGGGTCCTTCCCTTCCTCTAAAGGAACAACTCTTGATTGCATCTTTATAACAGCACTATAATCAGAATTCACCTTCTGGGTCTGATCTAGCTACACCCTTTATACATTAATATTGCTTAAAACCTCAAAAAGCTAGAAAAGGAATCAACTTTTCTCTGCAAAGTAAGAGCCCCAAAACTCCAAGATTGCATCTTTCAAGAGAAACAGTGAGCTCAAGTTTAAGATACCATGCTCTTAACAAGCAATAACCGATAAAGATCTAAAATCCAATCCTAAAATACCTTAAAAGATAATGCTATGTTGAAATCCCAGTTTGCAGCAAATCAAAGGTTCTGAATCAAGATCACAAAGAGGAAAAAAAAAGTACCAAAATTTGAATATGCCATGTTACTAGTCAGTGGTGCAAAATGAACAAAGTCGAAAGGAAACTTCAATTACGACAAGATTGAATTTTAAGAGAGAATGGCTAAGATAGGTGGGCAAAGGAGAACAAAAGGTCTGGTGGAAGAGAGAGAAAGGTGGGAGTCTCTAACTCCAAGTGAGCGGGGGAGAGTGGAAGTTATGTATACATGGGATGGAGTGAAATTGAGGGAAGGGGCGGGGGATTGATGATCTGTGAAATGTGGGGTTTTTTGTAAGAATGTTTTGTCACACGATGGAAGCGCGAGGGGACGGGAGGCCTTGGCTTTGGCTTTGTCGGGGATCTTTCCTTTGTAGTTTAAAACAAGAATTTTCAATAATTTACATCGATGTGATATGTATGGGGACGAGTTCTAAATGAAAGAATTTTCTATAGTTGTGAGAACCAATCCAAAATTGTATCTGAATAAGGAATTGAGGTATGGGTTTTATAGGTTAAAAAATAAAATATATTTCTAGGATTTATATAGTAATTTTTTTAATAAATAAATAAATAAATAAAAAATATCAAATAAAAAGAAGTTTTTAGCTAAAATAAAAAAACATATTTGAAAAAAAAATCATGTCTCAACCAGGTTTTACTGGGTCGTTCATGTCACGGGTCAATGTGATTTTTTGTTTATTTTGATTTTTTATTTTATTTGGATCGATATTATTATTAAATTAACTTGAATTGACTAATTAAGTCGGTCGAGTTTAATAACTATAAATGAATGAGCTCAAAGTTTTCAGACCTAACTTGGTGGCCAACCAAGTTCAAGACTTACATTCAGGGTTTTGACCGAGTTATCGGATCGTTTGAGTTAATTTTATTAAATTAAAAAGATATTATTTTAGTAAAAAAATAAAAATTAACTAATAATAACTAAGTTTTTGATCAAATTTTACTGGTTTAGATCAATCTGCTGGATCAATTAAAATCATGTTAATTTTTTTATTTTTTATTTTCTAACCAACTCGATTCTAACTCTAAAGTGATCAGATGTTGAATTGATGTACCAGATTAAATCAGGTTCAAAACTATGAATGAAAGTATGACTCCGGTCATGAAGAAAGAACGGCTGAAATACCCTTGTAAATGAAAAGGCATATTGTACCGTCAGAAAATCCTAGAGCACAAACCTGTTTCTTCGTTTATTCCACTATTTATTTATTTTCTAACAAACAGCACACGTCCTGCTCGTATTCATACGACAACACATTGTAGCGACGGTGAAATTTAGCATTTATGGTTATTCAATATTTAATTCTTTCAAACGGAATCTCCCCCCCGAGACACCACACCCACACATGTCATCCATAATCGTCCCCGGATGCGTGAGATGGGCAACTCGTCAACTCATTTAACGTTGTGATACAAGGAAAATTATTTTTCTATTTATCTAAGGATATTATAAAATATACTTAATAATTTTATTTTTTCTGATTTATTTAAAATTCTTATTTTCTTTTATCTTTCTAATTTGCTACTATGTATATCTTGTTTGTGTTTCTCTGCGTCTTTGTAACCTCACACGATCTGAACATCTTAGGCAGGAAAGGTGAGCTGGGTGGAGCAATTGAGTTGCAGAGTGAGATGCCTAAACAATTTTGGAGTTAATAGTAATATTATGGTTGTGACCTTAATCCTGAAGACAAGACTCTAATATATATTTAATAATACTGTTCAACATGTTTTTCGTCTAAAAAAATATTACACTAATATTTTTTAAAGGTTTGTTAATGATTTTAATTTTGAAAAACACTTAAAATTTTTTTTTCAAATGCCAAAGTTAAACATTGCGGGAGCTCAGAAAGTACAGAAATAGTAATCGTTCCTCAGAAGCCAGGCCTCAATTCCACATGCCTTTCCGCGTTCACCAAAATAAATATGGTGATGTAAAAGTTAGTTTGTCACTCGAGAATTCAACGGAATCCCCATGCAGACTGAAGAATCAAATAATTGTGATGGGGGCTCCCGCTGCCATGTCAAGATCAACGGGCATCAATTGATCGTGCTGCCAAAAGCAAAAATTATAAAATGTACTTGAAAACATTACAAAATAAACTAATTTGCTCAAGTGTTTCAATGTAGTTTTCGGTACTGTTGTGTATCTAGTAAGTAGTTCACCATGGATTTCAACGGTGACTGTTCTTTAGTCATCATTTTGTTTTTAAATGCATCTTTGCTTTTGGCTTGATGGTCTCTTTCCCTTAATATGGGTGTCATTTGTTCAGCTTTTATGCCAGGAGATGGGAATGAATTCTTATTTGGTCAGTTTAGCTTCACTGAGGTAGTAAACTTTGAGCGTCTCTCTGCTGGAGTTTCTTGAATAATGCATGTGCTTCACTGTTTTATGATTGAAAAGCTGGAGAATGTTTTTGTCAGTTGCAATTGCTGGGGGTGCATTATCTTTGCTCAGAATTCAATGCTTTCTTGATGGGATGCTCGCATTTTCTGCAGTATTAAATCTTGTTTGTGACCGCTTTTGAAGACTGAGGTTGATCAGTTCGCTTCCCAACCTGCCAACCCTTCTGCAGTTCCTTCTACGTTTGACTCTTTTTTTCCGGTGATGAACCAGTTTGCAACCCGAGATCAAGACTCCAAATTTTGATCCATCAAACACTAATGTCAACGACCCATTTGCTGCAGTTCCAATGAACAATTTTGATGGTTCTGATCTTTTTGATGCTTTCACTTGTAGCTCCAATCCAACTTCTACAGAATCAACAGAGTCCTGGCAGTCTTAACAATGTGGATGGGGGGAGTCTTTGGCAAGCACCAATCCTCGACAAAAGGAGGGTTTTCAGGTGAAATCTGGAATATGGGCAGATTCACTAAGCCGTGGACTGATTGATCTTAATATATCTGCTCGTAAGCGTATCTTTCCCACTTGCTATTGTTACCTTTCAGAAACTTTCTCCATATGCATGCTAAATGCGATTTACCTCAATTGTATTGTTTCTATTTTATCCTTTAATTCATGGGGTGAGAGGGTTTTTCTTGTTAAAACACCCATGAACTAATGGATAGGTTCTCAAGAGTGGCTCACTAAGAATCTTGTTTCATCACATGGATAGGCATCACCAGAACTGGTTGGAAGAGGCAATAATTTCTCCTCGAAACTTTACCTGTATACAATGACATATTGTAACTTTTGTTTTAACTTCACCGATGTTTGATGCGAGTCACGACACTGTTTTAGCGCGCTACCATTTTCTGTAGATTTCTGGATATGAACTTTGATTCTGTACCTCCTGTCTGGCATTTCTCTGTGTCCGTCTGCAATACTTCATCAACACTGCACTTCTTGCTTTAAGGCCGCCCAGTCATGGTTGTCTTGCCATTTGAACTCTACTTGCAGCCAAGAAGGTGTCCCTGGTAGATGTTGGTGTCGTGGGTGATCTTACTGATGGACCAGATGAAAGGGAAAAGGGTTCTCCAACTTCATTCTATATGGGAAGAGCAATTGGCGCGGGGTCCGCCCTTGGAAAATCTGGGTTTGCATCTTCGCAGTCACAAGCAACTGGTGGAGATGACTATCTTCTCAAGCCTTGGGGGCCCACAAGTAAATTCCGCCAACATGTTAGTTTTTAACAAGTACATTCTGTTAATTTGCTATCATGTCCGCATATTTTTTTGCCCATTTGCTAAAAATATTTGAAGTGCTGAGCATATTGGTGTGCCCATGATTATGTGATTCCGCCACCGGTTTTTTTTTTTTTTTTGAATTTACATGGAGTGACCGGACCAGCTTGCGCGCACCACGACTAATCCCCACGACCCACTGAATACCCTGCAAACCCAATAGACATGTAAGGCACCGCGGGGGTGACAAGCGTGCACGCCAGGGCTCGAACCCATGACAGTGGAAGGAGACAAGCTCCTTTCACTGCTAGGCCAAGCGCTGGAATTACTAGAACACAAAGATGTCTTTGTAAAGTCATCCACCATTTTGGTAGTGTTGTACGTACGCAATTAAGAGATCCAATTTTGTTTTATTTATTTATTTATTTTGTTTCTTCAAAAAAAAAGGAGAAAAGAATTAACCTTTTTATTTTATTTTAATTTATGAGTTTTATGATATTTTAAAAGATAAGTTGAACGAAGATCAATCACAACATGAGTCTTGAACTCAAATGAATTTTATAATTATATAATAATAAATTCATCTCTAAGAATTAATTTTTTTTTATTTTAATTAATGGGTAATAAAAATTAACAATATCCAATATGTTAACCTCTTAAACAGACCAATTTAAATCAATGAAATTTTATAACATTTTAAAGGATGGGTTGAACCAAGATCAATCATAACATGAGTTTTGAACTCGAATAAATTTTATAACTATATAATAATAAATTCATCTCTAAGTATAATCGCCCTAAATTGTAGCTTCTTTGCTTATACAAAAGAACTAATAGAATTTAAATATCCATGAAGGCAAATCATGAGATTGGATTAAAATTTGTCACTCTACTATTCTCCCAAACTGGTTAAGGCCTTTCTGACTATGTACCCACACATGATTACCATCCTGCACTAGATTTATAGCAGAGAATTTAACATTTTATGGCTAACTTTTGAAATTTTCAATCAATCCCAATATCATAGTTTGAACTTCTAAAAATGACACTAGAAGCATGCGCGCAAATGGGTGAGATGGTGGCTGATAATTGTCATCTTTAAATTGGTAGCCCAAATTCCTAATTTTTGGAATTATTCACCTTTGAGCTTACCTCTAAATGCAATATAGACACTTATAATTGTATCAAACCACATGAAGCCTGCAAATCACTGAACAAGTTAGCATTATCGTCATCAAATTGGGAGGCAAGTCATCAGAAATTTAAGAAGGCAAATTGATGCAGGTTTTGGTAACCAAAGTAACAACACTTAAGTCTACAGCAAGCAGAAGGCCATAATAACTGACATGAATCAAGCTAATTCAAGTAAAGAAATACATTCTATGGAGGCTACAATTCCAGTGATATACGTTGGCAAGAAAAGAGAAGTTATAACCAATAATTATCATCTTATATTTTCAAGTGCCAAAAGAAGTTATTATAACTGTCATTATACTTATCTTAGTTGGTAGGTATCTAGTAATAACTGTAATATGTATTTCTATTAATTTTGAATGTATGTCTAGGTTGGGTATATTGTAATGAAGTTCAATATATTTGGTGTGATTCCAAAATAAGAGTGATTCTCTGGAGTGATGTGAGGCTACTTATTTTCTTTTCCTTGTAATTTTTATTTTTTGTAATAAAATATTAGCTTTCTTTTCATTTGCCAATGCTTTCTTCAGTTATCTTCTTTACTAGAACCTAAATTAGTGAATTTGGTTATGTCTTGATATTGTTTGACGTTAATTGGTATCAGAACAGGTTTAAATTTTTATTCTCCCATGCCTGGAACCCATAATGGCAATCAATTTAATCCCAATCAGGGATTACAGGGACTTAGTCCTTCCCATTCTCATCCCTCTCAACAAACACCTCCACATACTGGTCCCTTATAATAAACAACCCCACAGAACCCATTAAACCCTCCTCAACCAATACCTCTTCCACAAAATACTCCTTAAACATCCCCACAAAACCCCCCATCCAACACCTTTACAAAATGAGCTTGTTTCCTGTTACACTAGTTGCAACATTAAATGGAGTTAGTTACCAGTACCTCGGGAGATATTGTTAAATGTTTAGAGCATATTGAAAAGAGAAATAATAATGTTGATCATAAAAAGAGTAGAGTTAATCAAGGAGGCAATGTAGCAATAGATGCGGAGAAGTAAGAGAACATGTGAGTGACTATAAAAATAGAGATGGCAGGGTCTTTGATGAACTTTATAGGGAATAAGAGTAGATGTGTCTGATTTCACTAGGAGATAAGATCTTGTTGCTTTCAGGATTGGTTGGTGTCTTTAGAAGACTATTTTGAATGGTTTTTAATACTTGAAAATCAAAAGGTCAAATTTGCTAAATTGAAATTAAAAAGGGCTATTCGTGCACGGTGGGGAAATGTAGAAGAATAACTTAGTCAGACATATCAACCTTCTATTCATGATTTGGTAGAGATAAAGGCTTGTCTGAAGACTAAATACCTTCTTGCCAATTATGAACAATTGGTATATGAAGATATGCTTCGTTGGATGCAGGGTATGCATATGACAATAGACCAGTATATTGAAAAATTTCATGATTTATCTATAAGAAGTCAAGTTTGGAAACTAATCAATAAACCCTCGCTAGGTATTTGAGAGGACTGTGTGTTGATATCAGAAAAAATATGTTTACGGCTAAATTTTTTACTGTAGATGAAACGTACCAATTGGCTATACAATGGGAGAAACAACAAACAATTACTAAAGGCCATTTGGCAAGAGATTGGCAGGGCACTTCCAAAACAATATCCTCACAGAATAATGATCGTGAAATTGTGAATGCTGTCAAGAATACACCTTCATATGGTGATCAGAGGAAGTCTAATACCAAAGTAGCAGGACCATAGTGCTACAAATGCAAGGGCCATGGACATTTTGCAGCACTATGTCCTACAAAAGAAAGAAAGGTAATGCTTGCTTCTAAAATGATTTCTGAAACAATTCTTGAGTTCTCAAATGGAGATCAAGAAATTAGAGAAGCAGAAATTGAAGAGTTTGTAGAAAAAAAGTTGCAAGCTTTTGAACTGCCTTTATGTGTAGTCCACTAAATGTCATCTTGTCAGGCGGCTCTTGTAGCACACTTAGAGAGGGAATGAAAAAGGACAAATATATTTTATACCAGGATAACATTCAATGGCAAAGCACTGAACATGATTCTTGACAACGGAAGTGACCTTCATGTAATTTTCACTAAAGCTGTGGAGAAATTACACCTATAGAAAGAAGAACATCCTAGTCCATATAACGTTTGTTGGATCCATAATAAACATCTTGTTAAGGTCCAAAATTGCTGCCTACTATCATTTTCTTTGGGGGGTTATTTTCAAGATGAAGTTAGGTGTGATATACTTCCCATGACAGTTTGTCATATGCTTCTAAGCCTACCATTAATGGATGACAAAAAGGTGAGTTATGATAGGTTTCACAACACTTATTTGTTGATATTCAAGAATAAGAAGTTGATTTTAGAGCTGCTCCCTATTATGGAATTCCCATAATAGTTAGCAATGATTCTATCCCTTCAAAAATTTCAAAAATCACTACTTAATAGTTAAGTTGTGTTTACGCTAGTTAGCAGGATAGTAGATGAAGGACTGAAGACTGGGAAGGAATGTTTACCAATAACTCTTCAACATCTTTTATAACAATTTAAAGATGTTTTTTCCAAAAAGCTTCCTTCACAATTACCTCATTTACGTGATGTTCAACATGTAATTGATTTGGTACTAGGTTCTTCCTTGCCAAACCTACCACATTAAAGATGTTTTTTCTAAAGAGCTTCCTTTACAATTACCTCATTTACGTGATGTTCAACATGTAATTGATTTGGTATTAGGTTCCTCCTTGCCTAACCTACCACATTACTATCTAAGCCCAGCAGAATATAAGGAGTTACAATATCAAATGCAAGAATTGGAGAATAAGGGTTTTATTAGGAAAAGCTTTGGTCTTTATGTTGTTGTAGCCTTCTCATTCCAAAAAAAGATGACAACTAGAAGATGTGTCTTGATAGCAGAATAGTGAACAAGATAACTGTCAAGCATTACTTTCCAATCCCACAATTAAATGATATGTTGGATCAATTGGGACATGCCAATGTCTTATCCAAACTAGATTTACAAAGTGGTTACCATCCGATTCATCTCAGACCTGGAGATAAATAGAAGACAACTTTTAAGATAATAAGGATTGTATGAATGGTTAGGAAGGCCTTTTGGCCTCACCAACGCATCAAGCACGTTCATGAGGGTGATGACTCAGATGTTGAAGCCATATCTAAGCAGATATGTTGTTGTATATTTTGATGACATACTTGTTTTCAGCCAGCACAGGGATAAACATCTTCAACATCTGAAACAAATCCTACAAGTGTTACGACAAGAAAAGTTCTATGCAAATTTCAACAAATGTTCTTTTCTTCAATCAAAGACACACTTTCTAGGGTTTATCATATCTTAACAAGGTGTGGAAGTTGATCCGAAGAAGGTTACAATAATCTTGGAGTGACCAGAACCTCAATCATTCTTTGAAGTTCGAAGCTTTCATGGTTTAGCCACTTGTTGTCGATGATTTATTCATGCTTTTAGCACCATTATAGCCCCAATTACATAATGTTTAAAAGCTAAAGTCTTTAAATGGACTCCCACAGCAAATGCAACATTCCAACTTATTAAACAGAAGATGACAAAGACACCTGTTTTGAAACTTTCAAATTTCTCCCAAGTTTTTGAAATTTCTTGTCATGTATCTCAGGTGGCATATAAGGTGTATTAAGCTAGGCTGGACGTCCCATTACATTTTATAGTGAGAAATTAAATGACACTAGAAGGAGATACTCAACCTATGATTTAGAGTTTTATACTCTAATTTAAACCTTGAAGCACTAGCGACCATATCTTATCTACCGTTACTTTATCTTATTTACAGATCATGTGTAACAGCCCAGCCTAGCTTGCTGTATATTATCCATTTTTAGCCTTCCACCCTCACGATTTTATTTCAAGTGATGTGAGTCCACCACTAGGCTTGACGCCCCAAAACACGTATAACAGGTTAACGATCAACACTACTAATAAGGCTAGCAATCAACTCCTCACCTGCAGATGTTGGATCTTACAATCCACCCCCCTTAAGGAGCCCAATGACCTCATCGGCACCATCGGACAGTCAGTGAGGTTGACTCTGATACCAAATTTAACAGTCTGGCCCAACTTGCTGTATATTCTTTGGGCCTTCTGCCCTCATGGTTTGGTTCCTAATGACGCGAGCCCATCACTAGGCGTGATGCCCCAAAACACATACAATAGGTCAGTCACTAGCATTACTAATATAGATAGCAACCAACTCCTCACCCGCCAATGTGGGATCTTACATTATGACTCCTTAAAATACTTACATTCACAAAACAAGTTAAGTCCTAGATATGCTAGGTAGATTAGTTTTCTATAACAATTCAGTTTTGTTATCAAACATGAAATTGGTCATGGAAATAAGGTAGGTAATGTGTTTAATAGAGGATTTCATCCTTCCACTATCCTATCAACTAAACCCTTAGATTTTGCTTCTATGAAGAACTCTTATTCTACCGATCTAGATTTCCAAAAGATCTAGGAATCTCTCAACAACAAACCTCCCATTTCCATACCAGATTACATTGTCTTGGATTTAACTAAAAGAGGTTGTTTCTGCATCACAAAGGGATCAATACATGAGTTCATCATTTAAGAATTACATAGTAGAGGAATAACAGGACACTTTAGTTAGGATAAGATATATTCACTGGTTGCTGGTCGATTTTACTGGCCATGTATGCGAAAAGATGTTAGTACTATTGTGAATAGATACAGGATCTGTCAACTGAATAAGGGAAACGAGACCAATGCTGGTCTTTATACCCCCCCTTACCAATCCCGAATCAACCATGGCTTGAGTTAAGCATGAATTTGTTTTAGGGCTGATTAGTACTTAAAAGTGCATTTTTATCATGGTTTTATATCATCATTTTGCACGTGAAGTATCAATAACTCCTTAACCAAAGCATGTTTTATAATAATATATCTAATAATATAAGATACCTTTAATTTATGGTAAATATTCATTTTAAATGCAGGCCTATCACATAAATAAAAGGATTGATTGATGACTTGAAGAACTTAAATTGCAAGGATAAAGAGATGGCCAAACTTAGAAAAGAGATGTCGGTGCAATCCAAACCGGAACACTGTTCGGTAATTGGGTCATATCTAGAGCTATATATCTCAGATTTAGGTCCAATTTATATGGATGGAAAGGTAAGACATAGGCCTACAACTTTCATATGGAGCCCAAGATCTAAAAAGGCCATTATCAAGTCCAAATTGTAGCAACAACAAAGAAGCCCGAATCTGTCTTCCAGCCCGAGCACTGTTCGGTATTTTGGCCATATCTGGAGTTCTAGAAGTCCAAATGAGCTGAAGTTTTTACACAAGAAAGCTGAGACAATTGCCTACAACTTTCATGTTTGCAACTGGCTCCAATTTTGACGTTATCAATGACGTTTTGGGCAGACAAGAGAAGATAAGGATTGTCACCAAGTCAAAAGTTGGTCACCCACTTATCAATTAGTCATCAAATCAATAGTTCCCATTTTTGGCCTATAAAAGGAGGCATTTGCCATGCATTTAGGCATCTTGATTTCCAGATCAAGATCATGCTCTTCCTTTCTCTCTTTGTATTTTTTATGCTTTGTTTTCATTAATATTAAGTTTATGCCTTTCATTTCCTTTCCTTTACTTAGTTAACTTTTATGTTCTTATTTTGTTTATCTATTTTGCTTTCTTTCATTATGTCTAGCTAAGTTAATTATGTCAAGGTGAAAAGGTTACACTAATGGTGTAAGAATAAGTATAATGTAAACTTAATATGGACTTTAATGTTTGATACTAACATGTTTTATATTTGCTATCTTGTTCACTCTTTAATACTTTGCTTGTTAAATGACTAATCTTGATTTATGTTATATAACACTTGGTACAACAAATGCTTGGCACTTTCATAGCCCATAATGTATGGTATAACCGACACCTGAGCTATGAAAGGAACTTGATTTGTTGTTAACATAAGTTATAATCATGAATGCTTGACGAGATTTACAAGTATTAGCATTAATTGAATAAGATGACTAATGTAATCATGTTAACAATATATAATCTGATTGGAACCTCCTTTGTGTGTGGTTTCCAATTCAATAATAAGAGTTTATACTATACTTGTTTGATATACCATTAGTGGAACCTCTAACCTTGACATTTGTTATTATCATTGTTTAATCGTTACATTAATATTCCATCTCAAAGTTCTCATCATCTTCTTCTTCTTCTCTTTCTTTATTATTATTATTATTATTACTACTACTACTACTACTACTACTACTACTACTACTACTACTACTACTACTACTACTACTACTACTACTACTACTACTACTACTACTACTACTACTACTACTACTACTACTACTACTACTACTACTACTACTACTACTACTACTACTACTACTACTACTACTACTACTACTACTACTA
>NW_011500751.1:83597-92996 GCF_000495115.2 Populus euphratica
ATTATTATTATTATTATTATTATTATTATTATAGTTATTGTTGTTATTGCTATTATTGTTGTTTATAATTTGTACAATTAACCTCCTTGTGGTTCGACCCCGGTCTTGCCGGGTTATTTATTACTTCGACACTCCTGCACTTGGGAGAAGACATCAACCTTTTAGTCGTGTCAAGGGCTTCCAAAGATAGTTTGGGGGCATGATTCTATTATAGTGGTTGTGGATCAGTTTTTAAAAATAACATATTTTATTCCCTGTAAGAAGACTTTTGATGCCTTCCATATTGCATTTTTGTTTTTGAAAGAGATTGTATGACTACATGGGCTTCCACTATCTATTACTCAGATGATTAGTACTTAAAAGTGTTTTTTTATCAAGGTTTTTATATCATTATTTTGCACTTGAAGTATCAATAACTCCTTAACTAAAGCATATTTATAATAACATATCTAATAATATAAAATACATTTAATTTATGGTAAATGTTCATTTTAAATACAGACCTATCACATAAATAAAAGGATTGATTGATGAATTTAAGAACAGAAATTAAAAGGATAAAGAGATGGCTAAACTTAGAAAAGATACGTTAGTGCAGTTTAATTGGGTTATATCTAGAGTTGTAGATCTCGGATTTAGGTCTACTTTATATAGATAGAAATGTAAGACATAGACCTACAACTTTCATATAGAGTCCAAGATTTAAAAAGGCCATTTTCAAGTCCAAATTGTAGCAACAACAAAGAAGTCTGAATCTGTCCTACAACCTGCACACTATTCAGTGTTTAGCCCATATCTAGAGTTCTAGAAGTCCAAATGACCTCTATTTTTTTCCTGGAAAGCTAAGACAATTTCCTATAACTTTCATGTTTTCAAGTGGTTTCAATTCTGATGTTATCAATGATATTTTAGGCATACAAGAGAAGATAAGAATTGCCATCAAGTCAAGAGTTGGCCACTCACTCATCAATTAGTCATCAAATCAATAGTTCCCAATTTTGGCCTATAAAAGGAGGCATTTGACATGCATTATGAAAGGAACTTAATTTGTTTTTAACATAAGTTATAATTATGAATGTTTGACGAGATTTACAAGTATTAGCATTAATCGAATAAGATAACTAATGTAATCATGTTAATAATTTATAATCTGATTGGAACCTCGTTTGTATGTGGTTTTCAATTGAATAATAAGAGTTTATACTATACTTGTTTGACATAACATTAGTAGATCCTCTAACCTTGATATTTATTGTTATCATTATTTAATCATTACATTAATCTTTCATTTTAAAGTTCTTATCAACTTTTTTTTTATTACTACAACAAATACTACTACTACTATTATTCTTATTATTGTTGTTGTTATTGTTGGTGCGTTATTGTTATCTATAATTTATGGAATTAACCTCCCTATGGTTCGACCACGGTCTTGCCGGGTTATTTATTACTTCGACACTTCTACACTTAAAAGAAGACATCAATCTTTTGATCGTATCATCAGACATGAATGTTAAGTTTGTCAGTTATTTTTGCAAGACATTATGGGCTAAGTTAGGGACAAAACTCTTTTTTTCTAGTGCCTTCCACCTTCAAACCAATAGTCAAACTGAAGTAATTAACAGAAGTCTTGGTAATCTTCTACAATGTTTAACTAATGAGCATGGAGTCAGTTGGGATTTAGTTAGCCTCAAGCATAATTTTCCTACAATAACTCTGTAAATCGAATTATAAGGTACACACCTTTTAAGTTGGTATATGGATTGCACACTAAAATACCCAGTGACACCATTTCTCTACCATTATCTCAAAAAACTAGTGAAGATGGCCTAGATTTTGCAACATTTATGTTCTCGTTCCATAGCAGCGTCAAATGTAAAATGACAAAGCAAGTGGCTAAATATGTTGAAAATGCAAATTGTCACAAAAGGGAAGTGTAGTTTGCATAAGAAGATTTAGTATTTGATAAGATTGTTAACTCTATTTTAACATATCAGTACGTCTCCAACAAAAGATAGGCCATAATAAATTCTTAGTTCAATGGGCATCCAAACCACAATTAGAAGTTGTACGGCTACATGAGAAAGAAATCCAACATTTGAATCCTCAGTTACTTCGCGATTATATTCAACAATACGTGTCTAAGACAAGTTGCTTGGGGAGTAAGGAAATTAATGCAAGTTTGGGTAACCAACGTAACGGCACTCAAGTCCAAGGCAAGCAGAAAGGTGACAGCACTCGCGTCTATGACAAGCAGAAAGCCATAATAACCGACAGGAATCAAGCTAATTGAAGTAAGGGAAAACATTCCATGAAGGCTACAATTCCAGTGATAAACGTTGACAATAAAGGAAAAGTTATCACTAATAATTAAGGATCATCTCATACTTTCAAGTGGTAGAAGAAGTTCTATAACTATCATTATTCTTATGTTAGTTGGTAGTTTTCTAGTAATAAATGTAATATGTATTTCTATTTAATTTTGAATATATATTTCTATTTAATTTTGAATGTATATCCTAGGTTGGATAGATTGTAATGAAATTCAATATCTTTGATGTGATCCAAAATAAGAGTGATTATCTTGAGTGGTATGAAACTAGTTTTCTTTTCCTCGTAATCTTTATTTTCTGCAATAAAATATAAGCTTTCATTCCCTTTATCAATTCTTTCTTCTGTTATCTTCTCTAATGGAACCAAAATTAGTGAATCTGGTTGTCTTGATATCGTTCAGCATTACAAATTTTGTCTTAAACTTGCCATTTTTACACTGAAGATTAAGTTGAACAAGCATGACAAATCCAGCTCCCTAAAATATATCCAGTATTTTCCCCCTCAACATGGCTTCAGCTTTCCTCACTTGTTTCACCGGTCCTACTATGAATACCTACATGAAAATAATCAACATTTACCCAATAGGATGACAATGAACAAATATTAAGTAAATCCTGAACACAGACCTCATGGAATATATTTTATGGCTTTGTTTTGTAAGTCTCTCTACTAAGGTTACTTTTCTTTAGATTTAAAAAAAAATAAAAACACATTATTTGACAAATAGAGTCGAACACTTCCTATTGTGGTTAAATACAAAAAATCTCAAAGCAGCTGGTCTCATTTTGCATTGACTTAAATCCCAACTTAGCTGGATTTTGTCCAACGCTAAGTTGATCACCATGCTGGTAGTTACCAACATTAGTATGATAGACTTACCTTGTCAGTTGGACCCTTTGCACCTCCAATGAAGATCTCCGCGCTGCAAAAAAAATGTACATGCAGGAAATTAAAGAACAGGAGAACTTGAATATAAAGAACATAACGGTTATGATAATGGAAGGGAGAAGAGAGACATACTTGCAAGATTCCTTTACTGACAAAATGGATGCTCCTCGTCTTCCAATAACACGTCCCATCTTTCCTGGGGGAACATCAAGAACAGAAAGGATTTCCTCCTCAGGAGCATTATCCTCCTCGATGATGAGGTTATCTATGAGGAGAAGGCACAGCTAGATCAGTATTCAATTAAGAAGCAGAGCATATGTATACTTCCAAAACAAAGTCCATCCAGAATAGGTTAATGTTTATTTATTCACCCTTAATTTAGGGTGCACGCTGTTACTGGTAGCTTGCTCATACATAATCCATTCTTTTCCAAAATTTAGACTCCCATTCATGCATTGTACTTGAACTTTAAATCTCCTTCCAAATCTATACATGGTTAGTGACATTATATAGTGGAAAATAACAAACTTACTCAATTGGAAATCCTTCCCCATTGTTTCCAACAATGGAAACCCATTGTTATATCAGATACAATGTAGTGCCAAACTCTCCTATTTAAAGAGTTTGGCAGCACTTCCATCTTCTTTAATTAAATTTTTTCAATACAGCAATTAAAAGCAAGGCAGATGAACAAATTTCAAAGAGTTGGGTAATACAATTCCTCAAACATAGTGAAACAAGAGTAATGTACAGTAATAGGTTGGTAAAACATAAAACCTGGAATCGGAGGGATATGGGGCCAATCAGCATAATCATTCTCATTGATGCAGAAACATCGACAATACAACACCCCACGAACTGCAAGATACCATAAAGATCTCTGGTTGAGCTTTTCCATCATCTTATAATAGATGCGGAGAAGAAAGCGAACATCATCAGCAGCTGCATGGATCATCATTTCAGAGAATGGCCTGTATGTCCAGAACATAGGATCCTGAAAACAATGGAAAGACAAAATGATGTAAGGAAACACTAGCTGTAAGACACCGCACAGTAGTGTTGCAGCTGAGTGGGTGTGCAGTAGCTGGACAAATTTCTCTTACACTCTTAGAGAAGATGCAAGTACAAATAAACACAAAAAAGAAAAGGAAAAAGCATAGTCAAAATCATAAAAAGAGAAAACCACAACTTGGTTATTGTAGTTTATCCAAATTACAAATTGATTTCCTCTATTCTGTTTGAATATTTTCAAATCTTAAAAAATGGTCAATCAAGTGATTGTTCTGGAAATCCCATTCTGAAGTGCATTGCATATCAGTGATCATAACGGTCTTTTCAGAAAAAATCCACTTGATTGATCATTATTTAAATGTACAAATATCTTGTGTGGAAAATATTAGAGTGCAAGAACACATAAAGTTTTTGATTAAGTAAAAATACTGGTGGTTATCTCTTAACAAAATGTTGAGATGTATTTCTTTTCTAAATTTGTCTCATTAAGGTCACTGGTATGATCTAATAGCTTGTGAAGGCTTCTACTGTACCTTCAACTAACCATTAGAAAAGAAACACCTTCACTTGCCAGTAAAATTTAACAAGACAAGGGACTGACGCTCTGGTGAGGTTCAGATGGTAAAGAAGTCACTTGTCTAAATGCCAAATCCCAGCACATCACAAAACTCTAAATTGTAAAGCAGAAGCATTCTTCACCAATCTAGCAACAGAAAGATAGCATCTTAGGGGTGCAAACTTGAGAGGCAAATGTGTTCAAAGACAGAAACAGTAGAACCAACCTAGCAACGGAGAGATATCTTATTAAGGGTGCAAACTTGAGAGACAAACGGGTTCAAAGACAAAGAAAGAGTGGAAGGAAATGTTCGTGGCTAGTGCCACTTACTAGTTTATCTTCCCAAGACACCAAAATGTTTTATAGAAACAAAACAAAGGCTGCAGGGAATAACTTTTTCAATAAAATTCTCTCCACTTTACAGGAGATAGGGATAGTGAGCATGTCAGATGTTTAAACTAACCTGTCGAAGGAGAACACGAACCTCTTCCTTCTCCAGATAAGATATGCCTGCATTCAAATTCTCAAGATAAGTCTCATAAATACAATGGATAATACAGGAATTCAATTTTCTTGCCAACTAGATACCACAAAGTATGTGCAGTTAAAAGGAAAAGCAAGCTGATATAAACATTAGTAGCTGAAGGTTTATGATATAAACAACATGAAGAAGCTTCTGAATACCTTAATTCTCAATCTATGTATACTCTAGCTTTTCTGTAAACCTAGTCTATTCAGGAATTCATTATTTACAAATTAAGGTTCATTAAGGAACTAGAATATTGATAGGAGTTTCATTTTACTTGTGGTTTTCATTTTCTTATTGAAATTTCTATCTCCATTCAGTTTAGTACTATTAGGGGCACAAGAGCACATGTTCTATGTCATGGAAAGGACTTGAATGATGTAATTATCAGTATTTTGCTTTAGTTTGAAGGCTGTGACTTAGGGTGTTTCTTTTCTTCTTTCCTCTCCATAAATGCTATTTTCTTCTTCTTCTTCCTTTTCTTCTACTTCTTTCTTGCTAAAGTAACCTCAGTTACTATTGACAGCTATGGTGAAAACCAATTTTTTTTTTTTTCTAAATTCCTTCTCCAAATCTAGCTCATCATGAGTCCTTTTTAGGACACAAATCCAAAGTTTTCCTGCATCAATTTAACTTAACAAGTCAAGTAAGAACACTCAAATATTACTCTCATATGGAATCCACTTTCAATTACAGAACAGAAACAAGTGGTGAAAACTGTTAGGAAATGCCAGGGGAGTGAAAATAAGGTTGCAGTATTTAACTATTTATCAACTTTCTTATTAAGTGTTAATCAAAAGTAATCATAAGGTCTATCATACAACAGCATTCCCACTCAACAAGCAAACATAGTACATAGATAATGAAGCTTAATGCTCTTATGATGCAGACGTTAACAAAAATTGCCCCTGCCCCTACATAAATCAGAAGCCTCTTCATAGTAAGAATTGTGTCTAGGAGCTGCTTCTCAATCCCAAACAGCTTTAACCCCATCAGCCAGTTGCAATATGATTGCAATTGAATGCTGAAAATTTCAAAAGACCTTTTCCCCAATCTCTTTCTTTTGTTTTTGTTTTTGTTTTTTCTTTTTCCTTTTTGACAAAGAGTAGTTAAAATTTCAAGACACCCACGCGCATAGTTAAACTATAGGCATTAATGCAACACTAGTCCTTTAGCATGAGAGAAGGCAGGAAATGATGTCAAGATTAGGGAGTTATCATCCAAATGTTTTATCAAAAACTTTTAGCAAGTATGGAATATATTCACACAAAAATCAAATTATATGACCTGAAACGCACAATATAAATGAATACCACAACATATAAAATACCACAATAGCGTGGATCTGCAAGGAGGCTAACAAATGATATATAGTCATCAGGCAATCTAGCCCGTCCTTCTTGCTCCTCTATCTGAGAATAAGCAATCTACATGCAAAATGACAAATACATATGCACATTAAAATGACAGATCCGGATTGATAATTCTTAATGCAAGTACATGCAATTTCCATCAAATTATAGTGAACAACTGAACACTCAAATGCTGACTCAGAAAACAAAAGAGAGGCATAGCTGCATCAATTATAATCAATCTTTGCTCAAAGCAATTAGTAGAGACAGCAATGCAAACCTAAAGCTAAACTGAAAGAAACCCCAGACTAGAACATCAGTTCCATCTATCAGTTACTCACCTGGGTATCAACAACATTGTGCAACTTGATGCCAAACTGAAAATATAATGCCTACAAAATAACAATTGATATTTAACTACGTAAACGAAATGTTGGTAATTGTGCATATCATAAAAGCTAGTACGGTATAGAATAGAATGGAACATGCTCAATTAGAAACCTCGCTATCCCGTTTGCAGTCATGGATAACTTTTGTGATGTGACTAGACTCGAGCGCAGGTTTACATGCTCTGATGAGAGACTCTCCACCCTTAATGGCATCGACCAAATATATAGCATCCGGAAAAGCAAGCTGCCAAAATTATGAACTTGTGGATATCTCAGTTATTATGGGTGCAGAATAAAGGGTAAATCATTAGTTTACCTGCATAATACAGAGAGTTCCATGGCGACAAAGATCAACACCTTCACAGTCAAACCCAATGATCAATTGCTTCGCGGCTGAAGGGTTACGGAACTCGACCGGAAGTTGAGAAGGCACGGTCACAACATGTATCGGAACCTCATGATCTGGTGGTTTACCATCGCCTGCTTTGCTTGCATCAATTTTTATCATAAAGATTGCAAAACGAAAGCTAAATTATATATAAAAATTAACTCCATTAAGCCTGTAATTAATCGGTGATTTATCTGTTAAAATCAAATAATCATAAATTCATTTTGATCACGTAAACCTTATAAAATAATAATAATAATAACAGCGACAACAACGTAGAATCGCAAGGGCAAAGATTAAATTAGTGGATTAAAAAATGGTAAAAGGGGAGGAGGAATTACCGGGGTCGGAAGGGAGAGGAGTGTGAGTCTGGTGAGAAGAGGACGAGGAAGCCATGTGATTGAACCATCAAGTTCTATGCTTAATATTATTATTATACTTTTGAAAGCCCCCGTACCCGTCTTTTCTTTCTCGTTGGAAATGGAAAAGGAGTTAGAGAGCTACTGTAGTTATTGAGGTGTGAAGGATAAAGGAAAAAGCCCAGGCGAGAAATCAGTAAATTTGGGCTTGGACAGAGAGCTCATTTGGGTCCACAAAGGTCACACCATATAAGGGCTTTCTATTCCTTTCTTTCTTGGGTCTATAAGGGCCCCTTACAACGTGCGACTTAGTTTCTAGTAAATGCATAATATGCCCGCCTTAAGCTAGAAATTATTAGAAAGTTTTTTTTCATCGATGTGTTTTATGTTTATACTATTTTTTTTCATGATATCACGAGTAGTTTTCAAAATAATTTATTAATAAAATTCTAAAACATGTGGGACTTTTAATATAAATGTAATGCATCAAGAGATAATTAATATTTAAAAACTATGAATAGTACTGGGTTTTGTTTTCAAGTAGAACCTAATACTGCTTTCATCGTGGACAACTCTGTAGCTTCCTGAGGGGCGTTCTTCAATTGTTTTTTAGTAAAAAATTATGGCTCATAATATTGTCTTCTCTATCAAAAATAATTAAGTTTAGTTGCAAAGCCAAATTCAAAATACTTATAAAAAAATATTAAAAAAAAGATCAGGTTTAATTGCTCAGCTAGACCCATCGATATTGGGTCTAGCTGGGCAGCTAAATCAAATATCCTTCAAAGTAGCTACAAGACCATACCCAAGTCTAATAAGTCTAGATTGTAGTCAGATCCAAAACTCTTGATTATGTCATTTATGAGGGCCCAAATATATTATTGTTAATATTAAAAATATTATTATTTATATTATAATGTTATTATTTGTATTATAATTAATATTATTAATATGTTAATTGATAAATTCAAAAACAAAATATTGAAAAACAACCATATATTTGATTTGAAAAGTAAACTTAAAAACTATTATTATTATTATTATTATTATTATTGAAAAAAATATTATTAGTATGGAAGAAAAATCATAATTGTTTCTTAATAGATTAAATAATATATAAACTTGGATTAGATAAATTATATATTTTTGTTAATATTATAAATAATATTATTGGGTCTGGCGTTGTAGCCAGACCCAAGGCTTTTTAGTATGTGTGTGTATATTCGTGAGCGAAAAACACTATAGTGGATATAGACTCATTGCACTTTGAATGAAATTGTAGTGCTTGAGGGGCATTATCTTTTTTATTTATAAGTTAGAAAGGGCTGTTAGGTCATTGTAGCATAACCCAGTAGCATTAAGTCCTATTATCACAAGGATCCAATAGCTTTGGATCTTGCTGGACCAATTAAAGTTAGGTTCTACCCCCAACAGAACTCAAGACTTTAATTTTTTTTCATACGAAAAATAGAAAATAAATAGAAGAGAATTTTTTTCATTTGAGGTTAGGTAGGATTTTCTTATTAAAGCATATTTGTTTTTTTCTTTTAAAAATATTTTTTAAAATAAAATAAAAATTATTTTTATCTTTACTTC
>NW_011508693.1:0-656 GCF_000495115.2 Populus euphratica
CAAAGAGCTTGGAGGGTCAATAACATAGATTCTTCTTTTGATATTTAGCTGATTGTGTTGGTTTCCCTAACGAATCTAGTTAGGTCTATGTTTTCTATTTGGTGGCTAGCCTGTAGCCATTTGTTCTTTTACGTTTATGTTCTCATTGTAAATCTGGGGTATGCCCCTTTTAATCTTTGTATCCTTTTCTTTTAATACATACATCAACTTACCAAAAAAAAAATCTGGGGTATGTCCCTTATAATCTTTGTATCCTTTTTTTTTAATACATATGTTAACTTACCAAAAAAAAAAAGATAAGTAGTTGAAAGCAATAGTTTAGTACCTAGTTATCCCTATAACAGCTTTCAAAAATAGTTAAAGAACTTAACATCTCTATAAAAAACAATGCTTCCAGGGACCCCATGAAGCCGCACATCTCCCTAAACAAATCAGTAGCATTAGTGGCATCATCGATTTTAAAACATAAAATAAAGTGTGTCATCTTTGAAACACTTTCAACTCCCTATCCCGTTTTGACCTAAGCAAATCTAATATAAAATCATAGAAATGTCTACCATTGTTCTTTAGGTATAGGCAAAGGGGTATATAAGCTATGTGGTTATGTCCTAGACTTTGCTTTCCTACAGGGTATATATTTATCATATATGCGTTGC
>NW_011508694.1:0-656 GCF_000495115.2 Populus euphratica
ATAAATAAAAGGATCAATATAAAATATAAAATGATCAATTTAGAATCCATGTGAATAAAAGAATCATCTCAAGTTAACTTGGTATCTATGTGAAAATAAATCAACTTAGAATTCATGTTATTGTAAGGATCAACTTGGTATTCATGACTTTAAAACCATACCCCTTGGTCATTTACCTTTCTCCTTTAAAATTCATTCCTTTTGAGAGATGATTCACCCTATGGTCATGTCAAGAGGAGGCCTACCCTCGTAATGTTTTGAAATTTAAGAAACTCACTCACAATGTTTTTTGGAAAGCATAGTTATTTTATAGAGTGACTATTCAAGGTAGTCAATGTTTTTATCATAAAGTTTAATTTAATTTATTTGATTATTATGAGACTTGGCTAGAGATATTATTATTATTGGATAGTGATATAAAACTTTAACTTGATATTTAATTGAATTCCAATTATTTAGAATAACTAAGTAAAATTAAATATAATTATTTTATAGAGTTACAACTCGAGGAAATAATTTTTTTATTATAAAATTTAATTTGATTTACTTGATTATCATGAGACTTGGCTGGAGGTATTATTATTGTTGGATACGATAGAAGGCTTAACTTGATAATTGGGTGAATTCCAAATTATACATGAAGAAACTTTAAAGTG
>NW_011508696.1:0-175 GCF_000495115.2 Populus euphratica
ATTAGTATTATTCGAATAAGATAACTAGTGTAATCATGTTAACAACTTATAATCTAATTGGAACCTTCTTTATGTGTGCTTTTTAATTGCATAATTAAAAAAGTTTATATTATAAAAAAAGTTTATACTATTAGTGGATCCTTTAACCTCGACATTTGTTTTTTTCATTGGTCTA
>NW_011508696.1:259-655 GCF_000495115.2 Populus euphratica
TATTACTATTACTATTACTATTACTATTACTATTACTATTACTATTACTATTACTATTACTATTACTATTACTATTACTATTACTATTACTATTACTATTACTATTGTTGTTGTTTATAATTTATATAATTAACCTCCCTATGGTTTCACCCTGGTTTTGCCGGGTTATTTATTATTTTGACACTCCTACACTTAGGAGAAAACATTAATCTTTTGGTCATATTAAAACTGATAGAAAACAAATCAAAAAATAATTATTAAAATTTTTGACTTAATCCAATAATGAAGGATGAAGTCGAGGAAAAATAATAATTAAAAAGAAAAAAAATTTAACTCAAGCCAACATGGCTAACCCCTTAAACTCATAACCGAGTAATAAAACTGAGATAATTTCAT
>NW_011508697.1:0-655 GCF_000495115.2 Populus euphratica
CACTATTATTATTATTATTACAATTACCACCATCACCACTATTATTATCATAACTAATTTAATTATTATTATTAAAAAATAAAAACCATGAATTTGATTTGGAAAACATAATTGAAAAATATAAAAAATTTGACAAAAAGATCAAGAAAACTAATAAAAAATAAAAAGAAGAGGGATCAAACTGAAATCACTATTATTATCATGGAAAAAACCAAAATTATAAACTTGATTTGAAAGATAAAATTAAAAACTATAAAAACTGTCAATAGAGTAAAAAGAAAAAAAAAATTAAAAGTGGGAGGTTTGAATAAAAAATCATTATATATATAAATTAGAAACCAGGAGTTAAATTAAACATACATAAAATTTTAACAAAAGAAAAATGATAAAAATATATAAATTAAAACTAAAAGGACTGAATCTAAAATATCAATAACACTAAGGATTATAATGTATTTATCCGGGCATGAGAGAGAAATGAAGAGAAAAAAAAGGGAAAAAAAAAGAATCTTCAGTGATAAATAAAGAATATTTGGACTACACACACTGTTTAGATGAAAAAGATAATGACGAGCAATTAGACTTTACAATGGAATCCCACTTTTTACTATTAAAAGTTGCCATATACATCGCCCCCAGAAAAATAGGGTTTTTC
>NW_011508695.1:0-655 GCF_000495115.2 Populus euphratica
TCTATACCAAGACTCTATGTTATAGGATCACAAACTTCATTAATTTAGTTGAATAAAAATAACTTCAGGGGCGAAGAGTAGCGATCTGGACAGTCTGACCTCCAATAACTTATCAAGCTATTGCATAAACAAAATCACTTTAGCCATGTTCTTGATGTTTTTCTCTTTGGTCTTTATACATTTACAGGCTAATCAAGATTCAATTCTTTTAAGAAGTCTTTAGAGAGATTTTTTTTTAACATAAGATACACTATGAAAATCTTTTCTTTTTATATTCTGATGTTGATGATAAGTATAAACTATAAGAACTTAGGAGGTTTCTATTATTTAGGCTATCTACATATGATACGGTTATCAATGAAATCAGATGACTTTTATGATGTTGAAAAGGCTTGGGAGGTGTAGTTATCAATGAAGACATTCTTTGACATTTGAATCCCAAATGCAATGATCACAGGTTATTCAAAAAAGAGTCTCTTGAAGAAGGTTGAGGCATTTGTTAAAAATATTATAGAGAGTGACATGAAACTTGAAGCACACTCATTTGATCATTTAGCAACTAAATATCATGTTGGTGATTAGATGATGAATAATAAATATAGTAAAGAAGTTAAATTCAATCAGTAAATCAGAATAGAAACTAAGAACTAATGCT
>NW_011508698.1:0-655 GCF_000495115.2 Populus euphratica
TTTTTTTATAATATCACATATTTATTATAAGAATTTGTTTGCTTTTTGCTTTTGTTTCTATTTTCTTGGATTTAAATCAGGATAAAAATGAAATAAAATAAAAAGATTCAATAATAATACACACTATTATATGAAACAAATTTTTAATTCTTTTAAATGCATATACTTATTTAAATATAATTAACTCATATCTTATGCATAAACTCATTGAAATTGTTTGTTGACCGAATATGATTTGATATGTAGAAACTAATTCAAGAAAATTTTTAAGGACTTATTTTAAGAAAAATAAAATACATCGAGCAAAGTAAATTTTCAAAAGAAGAAAAACTTGCATCATAAGAATTTTTATAGTGTGAGGACATGACGCAAGTAAATTTTTAATGATATTAATAACACTAACTAAAGAAGGGGCGTAATGATAACGAAAATGTGATGTACCATATTTATATTAAAAATAAAAATAATTTAGAGTTGTTACATGAGAAACCCAGACACTTACATAAGGCATTAACTTGTTACATGTCATATTTCTTGTTGGAAGTGTGTGGGTGGCTTGACGGAAAGCTGGAATTAAGAAGGTGTTATTTAATTGTTTAGTTTAGAGTTCGTTAGAGATTAATTTTATTTAAAATTTTAAGAATAAAAAACTGAT
>NW_011508699.1:0-654 GCF_000495115.2 Populus euphratica
AATCTGAACAACAATTATATTCTACCAGTTAAATCAATCAATAATTTTTTAACAAGTTAATCGATTTATTTAATTCAACTAGTCTTTCAATTCTCAACCAATAACCAGTTTTTTTATTCTTTAGAAAAAATTAAAAATCAAGTTTAATTTTCAACCAAAAAAAAAGATAATTAAAAGCTTGTTGGGGCTCACAATAGAACCAAAAAATAAAATTAGAAAGATCATTGTATTTTTTTTTTTTTTGTATAACTATAAAAAGATGAAAAGATTTTAAGGTGCTATTTGTTTTTGCAGCCATTCCTTGCTTCTAAAAAATTTTAATTTTTTTGTCAAATTAATTTTTATATTGTTTTCATATGTTAGTGTCAAAAATAAATTAAAAAATATTATTTTGATTTATTTTTAAATAAAAAATACTTTGAAAAATAACTATTACTATAATATCAAATAATGTCTAATTTCAATTTGCTATCATGAAAGTATGCATTTAGAAACTTAAACTCTAATTGCTCTCATTAATATTTATGGATTTCATTGGTATTCAACACTTGGTTTAGCAATGCATTATATGGAAGGTTAGTAATATTAAAGAATAATATAAATTATATTAAGAATTTGTTTAAAATTTTTAGATTAAAATCATTTTTAAATATG
>NW_011508700.1:0-654 GCF_000495115.2 Populus euphratica
GTTATTGATTTTATTGAGTTTAATAAACTTGAATAATTTAAATAATTCAAATAAAAAAATACATTAATATAAATAGACTTAAAAAAATTAATAATAAAAAAAATTCAAAAAACATGATTGAAACCCCTCTAAGTGTTGAATGCGACCTACTCATAATACGGGATAACCTCATTAAAAAAACAACTCAATATTGAATGATAAAACTAAAAAAAATAATTTAAAAAACAATAAAAAAATTATTCAAATTAATCTAGGTTAACTTGTTAACTTTGCAATCTTAAGTATAAAATTAAGATAATCTCATAGAAAGAAAAGTGAAAAAAAAATAATAGAAGATTAAATCTAAATAAATTAAATGTTGAATGATGAAATTAAAAAAAAATATAAAAAAGACCAAAGTTAACCTAGACTAACATTTGAAACTTGTGATCTTAGTTATAAACTCGAAACTAACTCTATAAAAAACAAACCATAAAAATAATAAAGCAAAATCCTAAATTAACAAAATATTGAAGGATGAAATTGAAAAACAAATAAAAATAATAAAAAAATAACAATAAAAAGAATAAGGATAAAATTTGACATAAAAATAAAATATTAAGGGATGAAATTAAAAATAAAACTCAATTAGAGAAATGCTAAAAAGCAATAAAA
>NW_011508703.1:0-653 GCF_000495115.2 Populus euphratica
ATGATGATGATGATGAAAACTTTGAGATATAAGATTAATGAAAGGATTAAACAAGGCTAATATAATTATCAAGGTTAGACGATGCACTAATGGTATTTCAAACAAGTATAGTATAAACTCTTTTTATTACTCAAATGGAAACCACACACAAATGAGGTTCCAATTGGATTATAAATGGTTAACATCATTGCATTAGTTATGTTATTCGAATAACGCTAATACTTATAAATACTGTCAAGTATTCATGATTATAACTTATGTTAACAATAAATCAAGTTCTTTTTATAGCACATGTGTAGGTTATACCATACGGTTGGGCTATGAAAGTGCCAAGTATTTATTGTACCAAGTGTTATACAACATAAATCTAGATTAACCATTTAACAAGCAAAGTATTAAAAGTAAACAAAATAACAAATACAAAATATGTTAGTATGAAGCATTAAAATCCATGTTGAATTTACACTATACTTATTCTTACACCATTAGTGTATCATTTTCACATTTACTTGATAAACTTAGCTAAACATAATGAAATAGAGAAACATAAATAAATAAGATATGAACATAAATGAGATATAAGTTAACTAAGTAAATGAAAGGAAATGAGAAGCATAAAGAAGAAATTAATGAAAGTAAAACTTAAGTATTAC
>NW_011508702.1:0-653 GCF_000495115.2 Populus euphratica
TTCACTTAGAAACATCTTAAATACATTATTTGAACTTACCTGCTAAATTTAAAACCACAAAACACCTTTTAATTAGTCTAAAAACTCAAAATCAATCTAAATCAAAATAAATTTTATGCATTTCAATGTACTTTTATATGTTTCAAGGCTAAACTACCTTTTCGAAGATGAACCCATTAGTACCAAGATTTACTCTTTTCGTAGTTAGGAAGTAATTAATCAAAACATTTATTTCTCTTCCCATTTTCAATGACTTTGTCTCTCATCTCTTAGCTAATGAAAACTAAAATATAAGGAAATAGAATTCTTGATTAAAATGTAAACCTAAAAAATTACAACTAAATATAAACAATTTCAAGATTTGAAACACTAATTACATGTACAAATTGAAAATGCAAGTAAAAATTTATTAGGAAAGGGAAAACAAGGGGTGATTAGTAAAATGTAAGAAAACCACAATGCAATTATATAAGTATTAAACAATTAAAACATTTTATATTTGAAATTATAATATTAAGTTTCCAAATCTCTTGTATATTTAGCAATTTTTTTGTTGTACCATGTTGCATGATTTATGGTATAGTGCTTATAAATATGAAAAAAACTGAGTCAACTTTGATGACATCGATGTGTGGAAGAAGTATAAACTGAGT
>NW_011500758.1:0-35336 GCF_000495115.2 Populus euphratica
TATCATCATTTTTTGTTTTTGTTTTTGTTTTGTAATTTATATATTATCCCTTTTCTTTAGTTGTTAACTTTAGCAAAAGAATATAAATAATGTAATAATCTAATATGCAACCCACAATCATATGTTAAAATGTGTGTGTGTGTGTGAAAATAAAGGTTTAAGAATACTTGTTCAATGAGTATATGAGTAGAATTAAGTGATAATAATGCGAGAGTTTGTAAACCTCAATATTTCAACAAGTATTCTAATAGACCTTGTTGAGAATGTTTATTAAGATGGTTCTTAAGAATCACTTTAACAAAAAAACTACTTTACTCTATTATACTAGTAACAACAGTTTTTGCAAATAGTTTATGAAATAGAAAACACAATTAATTAATTTTTTTAAATAATATCAACTACTACCCTTTCCCCCTAACCAAAATGAGACATTGTCCTCAATGTCCTAAAATAGAAAGATAGAGTATAGAAGACATCACCTGAAACACCAAACACTAACAAACTTAAAACACACTTAAACAAATATAAGAAATAACAAGACAAAATAATATACTATTAAAAAAACTAAAAGACACAAGGATTCACAAACGAAGGTTCAAATCCAATCTAAGCTTTTTACAGCTTTTCTTAGTTGACCAATTTATGCGACCCATGGAGGGAGGAGTGAAAGATTGTAGTTTGTCAATTAATTATTCAGCAATAGCAGCAGAAATTATGATTTATCGTGCAGAAGATATTAGAAATTCCTGTTCCACAGCATGAAGAAAAAAAAACAACAATTTATCATAAAAACCATTAACATTTAATATACCTATGAGTTTATGGTGAATGCGTAGTTGGGCCCAAAAGGTAATATGAAAGATCTCTTTCAATGTGCCTAGACCACCTGGTAAGGCAATGAAGGCATCAACGTGTTTAAATATTGTGTTCATTCAATCAAACATTGTGGAGACTTGTAATTCCTTTCCAATTATTTTTCCAATGATGTGCGTTTATGTTAACGCTTTAGGGACAACCCCCATAACATTACTACCTCTTAAAAATACAACTATTGACACTCCCCCCATTAACCCAAAGCTACCTCCTCTATATACTAAATGAATCTTTCTCTTAGCTAGCACCTAACCAAGATGATTTGCTGATTCTAAAAACTCTATTTTCTTCCCAGGACTGGATCTACCAAAAACACAAATATTTTTTATGTGATGACTTCAGGAACCTGCCATTTCTACACACTTCTATATCTGTTGAATGTATGAGTTGAGTATAAATAAAGAGAAGGAAAAGAAGATTTTATAGATGAGAAATTAAAAATGTAATCATATCACTTATATATAGGCTAGCTGAAGTCTCTCTCTCTCTATTTATTTATTTATTTGAAAAGGCATGTTTATATACAGGCAGTTGTGATTATGGGTTACACCTTCCCTTGATTTTACATCTAAGAATGACTTAAACGCCCTCTATGGGTTGGGGATAGGCTTCCTATCCAGTTTTCTTAAAAACCGACAAACAGGGTTTTTTTTAGTCAGATTCCCAAGACTAAGTCGATCAGCATGTTCTTTATATAAATAAGGTCATAAGTCATGAAATGCATAATGCACATCTCCACCATGATACGTCTCAAAAGTCAATAGAAGATTATCTAATGACTCCTTATGTTTTGAAATAAATCTTTACTTTTGACAATTTTCACAAGCTTCACATAACACATGTGTGTCTTTAAACATGGTGGGCCAATAAGATCCTCATTGTAAGATTTTTAAAGTCGTCTTTTTTTACAAGAAATGACTCCCACATGCCTTAGAATGACAAAATTTAATGACACTATTTAACTTATTATCAGGAATACATCTTTGAAATATTTGATTAGGATAATATTTGAATAAGTACAGGTCATCCCAATAAAATTTTTGCACGTCGCTTAGAAATTTTCTTTTGTCTTCAATTCTCTAGTGAGCTGGCAAAAATCCTGAAGCAAGAAAATTGATATTTTTAGTAAACTAAGGCATTGAACTAAGAGAAAGTAAGGATTTGTCGGAAAGTAATCATTGATTGGTGTGATGTCGGATGTCAAATCTATTGTCACTCTTGACAAAAGATGTGCATCAACATTTTCAGTGCCTTTTTCATCGGTGATATGTTTTAGAATAAATCATTTGAAAATCTTCAGATTCATTAAACTTTGTTTTACTTATGGTATATTCAAATTGATCATAAACTAATTCGTTAATAAGATCTACTTCCTGTGAATTATTATCATCTCCAAGTTGTTTGCAAATGTTGAAAATATTCATCTCTAATGTCATGTTTCCAAATGATAACTTCATCAGTCCATTCCTACAATTAATGAATGCATTAGAAGTTACAAAAAATGGATGTCCTAAAATAATAGGAAATGAATCATATGCTTCAATAGGTTGTGTGTCCAAGACAATAAAATCCACAAGATAAATGAATTATTTATCAACTTGTACTAACACATCTTCAACTATTACTCTAGGCACTTTTATAGATCTATCGGCAAGTAAGAGAGTTATAGAAATTGGTTTTAACTCACCTAAATTGAGGCTCTAAAAGACTGAATATGAAAGTGAATTCACACTAGTTCCAAGATCAAGTAAAACTCTTTTAATTTTATGTTCTCCAATAAAGTAAGAAATTGTAGGACAACCAGGGTCTTTATATTTGAAAGCATCATTATTCTGATGCTACTTACTTCTTGGCTAAAAAGGCTTTTTTTTTCACATTCAGTTTTTTCTTCACAGTGCATAGATCTTTAAAAAATTTAGCATATGAAGGAACCTATTTAATAGCATCCAGGAAATGTATATTGATCCTTACCTATTTGAAAGTTTTAAAGATTTCAGAATTGTGAATGACTTTTTTTTGTTTGGTCATGACATGAGGAAATGAAAGTGTTGGCGGGGAATCAATCTTTTCTTTGTAATTTTTAAATTCAACCCCTTCCTTACCCTTAAAGATTGATTCATCATCTTTCTTATAAGGTTCAAGAATGGATTTTTCAAAAACCTTACCACTGCGAAGAGTGATGACTGATTTCACTTGATCCAAGTGTTGGCTTCCAAAACTACTTGCATTTGCATTGTATTGCCCCTTGGCATTTTGTTATGGTTGAGATGAAAACTTACCTTTCTCTTAGAAACTAAAAGCAGATGTCAATTTTGCAAGAGTATCTTTAAAATTTATCATGCTTTAAGCAAGTTGAGTATTGATTGTCTCTTACTTTTCAATACATGCATTCAATGTTTCCTCAAGATTTCTTCTAGGAGGTGCATATCCATGAAAGTTTTAGAAATTATAGTATGCTTGAAATGGTGATTGTGAAGTTTGTGCATTATTGTTATCACTCTTCCAACTGAAATTTGGGTCATTTCTCCAACAAGGGTTGTATATTTGTGAGTATAGGTTATGATTGGGCTTTTGAAAATTGTTTAAAGCATGAGTTTGTTCATGGAGACATTCCTTAAAAGAAGGCAAGGTTGGACAGTTACTGGTTGAGTGTTCATTTGTTTCACATATTTGACATATAATATTTTGAACATATTTTAATTGACCACTCTTTTTCAATTCTAGTACCTCGACTTTTCTATTTAAAGATGCAAACTTGGCTTTAAGATCATGATCTTTCTTAAGGTTGTATATACCTCCACTAGATGTACGAGATTGAGTTTTACTCAATGCCTCATAAGTACTTGCGGTGTTCTAATTTTGAGCATTTTCAGTTAACAAGTCTAAGTACTTTATTGTTTCATCAGGGTTTTTATCTTTAAAAGTTCCATTGCACATCAACTCAACTATTTACCTATCTCTAGGTGTTAACCCTTCATAAAAATATGAAACCAATCTCCATATTTTAAAACCAAGATGAGGGTAGGTATTAAGCAAGTCTCGATACCTATCCTAACATTGGTAAAATATTTCTCTTAGTTTTTAAGTGAAAGTGATGATTTCTCTTTTAAAAGAGTTTGTTATATGAGAAGGAAAAAACTTCTTTAAAAACTGTTGTTGCATTTCATCCCAAGCACGAGTGGATCCTGGTCTTAAATTTTATAGCCATGTTTTAGCTTTATCTTTTAAAGAAAAAGGAAAAAGCTTTAATCCGATGGTGTTTATGCTATAATTTAAGTCATTATACGTGTTGCAGACCTCCTTAAATTCCTTTAAATGGAAGTATATATTTTCTAAATCTAAGCTATGAAAAGAAGGTAAAAGTTGAATAATGTATGGCTTAAAATTAAAATGAGATACATCAGGGGAGAAAACTATGCATGAAGATGCACTTGTTCTAGTGAGATTCATGTGGTTTCTAAGTGTTCTAACATGGTTATTCTCATTATGAAGCGACTAGTTATCTTCTTCGGCCATATTTTTTGAAAATGATGAGGATACCCTACAAAGTCTACCACTTAATATACATGACCAAACTCTCATGCATGTGTAGGTATAGAATAAAAAGAAGAAGAAAACAAAACAAAAGAAAAGAAACAAAGTTAGATACAAGAAAAATAAAGAAAAAATAAAATAATTACTATAATTTGTACAAGAATCTATCTCCCTGACAACGGCGCCAAAAACTTGACATGACCCAAAGATTGATGTCTTCTCCCAAGTACAGGACTGTCAAAGTAATAAATAACTCGGCAAGACTGGGGTCGAACCACAAGGAGGTTAATTATATAAACAACAACAACAACAACACCAACAACAACAAGAATAATAATAATAATAATAATAATAAAAGAAGAAGAAAAAGAAGAAGTTAATGGGAACTTTGAGATGGAAAATCAATGTAAGGATTAAACAATGATAACAATAAATGTCAATGTTAGAGGATCCACTAATGGTATTTCAAACAAGTATAGTATAAACTCTTATTACTCAAATAAAAACCACAGACAAAAGAGATTCCAGTCAGATTATAAATTGTTAACATGAGTATATTATTTATCTTATTTGAATAATGATAATACTTATAAATATTGTCAGGTATTCATGATTATAATTTATGTTAACAACAACTCAAGTTCCTTTCATAGTACAGGTGTTGGTTGTACCATACGGTTTGTGCTATGAAAGAACCAAGCATTTGTTGTACCACGTGTGATACAATATAAATCTAGATTAGTCATTTCACAAGCTAAGTATTAAAGAGTGAACAAGATAACAAATAAAAAATATATTAGTATCAAATATTAAAGTCCATGTTAAGTTTACACTATACTTATTTTTATACTATTAGTATAACCTTTTCACCTAACATAATAAACTTACTAAATATAATGAAAGGGAGAAATATAAATAAACAAGATAAGAATATAAATAAGATAAAAGTTAACCAAGTAAAGGAAAGGAATTGAAAATTGAAAACCATAAACAAGATATTAATGAAAATAAAACTTAAGCATTACAAAAATATAAAGAGAGAAAGCAAGAGCATGATCTTGATCTAAAAACCAAGATGTTTAAATGCATGGCAAACGCCTTCTTTTATAAGCCAAAATTAAGAACTATTGATTTGATGACTAATTGATGAGTGGGTGGCCAACTCTTGACTTGGTAACAATCCTTACCTTCTATTCTCTGAATAAAACTTCATTGATAATGTCATAATTTAAACTAGACTTCCACATGAAATTGTAGGAAATTTTCTCAGCTTTCTAGGAAAAAAATATTAAGGTCATTTGGACTTCTAGAACTTAAGATATGGGTTGAACACTGAATAGTGTCTAGGCTGCCGGACAGATTCAGACTTCTTTGTTGTTGCTATAATTTGGACTTAAAAATGACATTTTCAGAAACAAGACCTCCTTATGAAAGTTGTAGGCCTATGTCTTACCTTTTCATCCATATAAAATAGACCTAAATTCGAGATCTACAGCTCTAGATATGACCTAATTACCGAACAGTGTTCCAGTTTGGACTGCACCGGCATCTCTTTTCTAAGTTTGGCCATCTCTTTGTCCTTTCAATTTTAGTACTTAAACTCATCAATCAATCCTTTTATTTATATGATAGGCCTACATTTAAGATGAACATTTACCACAAATTAAAAGTATCTTATATTATGAGATATGTTATTATAAAACATGTTTTAATTAAGGAGTTATTGATACTTCAAGTGCAAAATGATGATATAAAACCTTGATAAAAATAAACTTTTAAGTATTAATCACACCCCTCAACCAGCTTATTACTATTCCCTAGTAATCAAAACATTAAAATAGAAAAAGAATATGTAAATTCCACAAAGTAAGGTATTCATCATTCAACTTCTATTAATCTATCTAGATAAACAAACTCCCATTAAATTTATATATTTGCTTAATACCTCTTAAATAAGATATTAATAAACCTTCTTTTTGTACTCAATATATCAACACATAATTATGGGGCTTTACTTGGAAGAAAACAAAATTTGTGTTCTAATGTTTAAGGCTAACTTTCTTAGGTTGGGATTATTATCTTAAAAATACAATTCATCTTTAACTCATGTAATGAGCTTTCGGCTAATAACTTCTAGACCAATTGGTTTTAGGGCATTAGGAGTTGAGACACCCTTTCTAGCTTAAGAACTCGGATTGTAGATATTAATACGTAGATAGTGCAATATTTGATTCCCTTAAGTCTTTCTCCTCAACACATATAAATAGCTCCAATGTTAGTTGACTTTAGGGTATTAGGTGTTAAAACACCCCTTCGGACTTAATTGCTTAAGTTAGAGAGGCTATGAAATCAAACTTATCTATGTTTTTATTATCATCAATTTTTTTTGTTTTTTTTTCAATTTATATACTATCTCTTTTCCTTAGTTGTTGCCTTTAACAAAAGAACATAAATAATGCAATAATCTAATGTGCAACACACAATTATATATTAAAGTGTGTGTGTGAAAATAAAGGTTTAAGAATACTTATTACATGAGTATATAAGCAGAATTAAGTGATAACAATGCGAGAGTTTGTAAACTTGAATATTTCAAAAAGTATTTTGATAGACCCTATTATGAATATTGCAAATAACCATTGAAAAATGTTATCCAAGACACGTCTCAAGAGTCAATAAAATCCTCCTTACTTTGCGATCTTAGTAACAATAGTTTGCAAATGGTTTATGAAATAGAAAACACAGTTAGTTTATTTTTTAATATCAACTATTACCCTCTCCCTCAATCAAAACGAGACATTGTCCTCAATGTCCTAGGGTAGAAAGATAGAGTATAGAAGACATCACTTGAAACATCGAACACTGATAAACCTGAAACATAAACAAATATAAGAAACAATAAAATACAAAATAATATACTATTAAGAAAACTAAAAGACATAAGGATTCACAAAGGAAGACTCAAATCCAATATGAGCTTTTTATGGCTTTTCTTAGTTGACCAATTTATACGACTCATAGAAGGATCAATTACAGGAGTGAAAGATTGTAGTTGGTCAATCAATTATTCAACAGTAGCAGTAAAGATTATGATTTGTCGTGTCAAAGATGTTAGAAATTCCTGTTCCACAGCATGATCAAGAAAAAACAATAATTCATCATAAAAACCATTAACACTTAACAGACCTATGAGTTTATGGTGAATGTATAGTTGAGCCCAAGAGGTAATACGAAAGATCTCCTCCAATATGCCCAGACCACCTAATAAGGCAATGAAGGCATCAGCGTGTTTAAACGTTGCATTCATTCGATCAGACATTGTGGAGACCTGTAGTTTCTCTCTAATTAGTTTCTCTCTAAGTTGTGGGGACAACCCTCATAACTTGACTGCTCCTAAAAATACAACTATTATCGGGAATGCATCTTTGAAATATTTGATCAGGACAATAATTGAATAAGTAAGGGTCATCCCAATAAAATTTTTGTACGTCGCTCAAAAATTTTCTTTTATCTTAATTATCCGAATGAGTTAGCAAAAATTCTTCTCGGAAACAGAGCCAAAAACTTGATATCTTCTTCCAAGTGCAGGAGTCTTGAAGTAATAAATAACCCGGCAAGACCGCGGTCGAACCATAGGGAGGTTAATTATATAAATTATAGATAACAATAATAATAACAATAGTAACAACAACAACAACAACAACAACAACAATAATAGTAGTAGTAGTAGTAGTAGTAATAATAAAGTATTAGAAGAAGAAGTTAATGAGAAATTTGAGATGGAAGATTAACGTAAGTATTAAACAATGATAATAACAAATGTCAAGGTTAGAGGATCCACTAATGGTATATCACACAAGTATAGTATATTGATTAGTACTTAAAAGTGCATTTTTATCAAGGTTTTATATCATCATTTTGCACTTGAAGTATCAATAACTCCTTAACTAAAACATCAATAACTCCTTAACTATGCACTTGAAGTATCAATAACTCCTTAACTACAACATGTTTTATAATAATGTATCTAATAATATAAGATACCTATAATTTATGGTAAATGTTTATTTTTAATGCAGGCCTATCACATAAATGAAAGGATTGATTGATGAATTTAAGAATTGAAATTGAAAGGATAAAGAGATGGCTAAACTCTTAAAAGAGATGTCGGTGCAGTCCATACCGGAACACTGTTCGGTAATTGGATCATATCTGGAGTTGTAGATCTCAGATTTAGGTCCACTTTATATGGATGGAAAGGTAAGAAATAGGCCTACAACTTTCATATGGAGCCCAAATCTAGAAAGGCCATTTTCAAGTTCAAATTGTAGCAACAACAAAGAAGCCCGAATCTATCCTCCAGTCCAAGCACTATTCAGTATTTTGGCCATATCTGGAGTTCTAAAAGTCCACATGAGCTGAATTTTTTACACAAGACAGTTGAGACAATTGCCTACAACTTTCATGTTTGCAAGTGGTTCCAATTTGGACGTTATCAATGACGTTTTGGGCAGACAAGAGAAGATAAGGATTGTCACCAAGTCAAGAGTTGGCCACCCACTCATCAATAAGTCATCAAATCAATAGTTCCAAATTTTGGCCTATAAAAGGAGGCATTTGCCATGCATTTAGGCATCTTGGTGTCCAGATCAAGATCATGCTCTTCCTTTCTCTCATTGTATTTTTTGTAATGTTTATGCTTTAGTTTCATTAATATCAAGTTTATGCCTTTCATTTCCTTTCACTTATTTAGTTAACTTTTATCTTATTTATGTTCTTATTTTGTTTATCTATTTTTCTTTCTTTCATTATGTCTAGCTAAGTTTATTATGTCAAGGTGAAAAGGTTACACTAATGGTGTAAGAATAAGTATAATGTAAACTTAATATGGCCTTTAATGTTTGATACTAACATGTTTTATATTTGTTATCTTGTTCACTCTTTAATACTTTGCTTGTTAAATGACTAATCTTGATTTATGTTGTATAACACTTAGTACAACAAATGCTTGGCACTTTCATAGCCCATATTGTATGGTATAACCAACACTTAAGCTATGAAAAGAACTTGATTTGTTGTTAACATAAGTTATAATCATGAATACCTAACGAGATTTACAAGTATTAGCATTAATCGAATAAGATGACTAATGTAATCATGTTAACAATCTATAATCTGATTGGAACCTTCTTTGTGTGTGGTTTCCAATTGAATAATAAGAGTTTATACTATACTTGTTTCACATACCATTAGTGGATCCTCTAACCTTGACATTTATTATTATTATTGTTTAATTCTTACATTAATATTGCATCTCAAAGTTTTCATCTTCTTCTTCTCCTTCTTTTTCTTTATTATTATTATTATTATTATTACTATTACTATTATTATTATTAGTACTACTAATACTACTACTACTACTACTACTACTACTACTACTACTACTACTACTACTACTACTATTATTATTATTATTATTATTATAGTTATTGTTGTTATTGCTATTATTGTTGTTGTTTATAATTTGTACAATTAACCTCTTTGTGGTTCAACCCCAGTCTTGTCAGGTTATTTATTACTTCGACACTACTACACTTGGGAGAAGACAACAATCTTTTGGTCGTGTCAAGTTTTTGGCGCCGTTGTCGGGGAGGTAAGTTTTGTATAAATTATAATATTTATTTTATTTTCTCTTTTCACTTTTCTTGTATATAACTTTGTTTCTTTTCTCTTGTTTCTTCTTCCTTTGTTTTCTTTTTCCTTTTATTCTATTCCTACATGTGTATGAGAGTGTGGTCACATACATCAAGTGGTAGACTTTGTAGGGTATCCTCATCATTTTCAAAAACTATGGCCGAAGAAGATAATCAATCACTTCATAATGAGAATAATGAGAATAACCGTGCTAAAACACTTAGAGACCACATGAATCCCACAAGAACAAGTGCACCATCATGCATAGTTTTTCCTCCCAATGCATCTCATTTTAATTTTAAACCAGGTATTATTCAACTTTTACCTTCTTTTCATGGCTTAGAATTAGAAAATTCATACTTGCATTTAAGGGAATTTGAGGAGGTCTGCAACACATATAATAATTTAAATTGTAGCATGAACACCATCAGATTAAAGCTTTTTCCTTTTTCATTAAAAAATAAAGCTAAAACATGGCTACAAAATTTGAGACCAGGATCCATTCGTGCTTGGGATGAAATGCAACAACAGTTTTTGAAGAAGTTTTTCCCATCTCATTGAACAAACTCTTTCAAAAGACAAATCACCACTTTCACTCAAAAACCAGGAGAAACATTTTACCAATGTTGGGATAGGTATCGAGACTTGCTTAGTACTTGCCCTCATCATGTTTTTGAAACATGGAGATTGGTTTCACATTTTTATGAAGGGTTAACACCTAGAGATAGGCAAATGGTTGAATTGATGTGCAATGGAACTTTTGAAGATAAAGACCCTGATGAAGCAATGGAGTACTTAGACTTGTTAGCTGAAAATGCTTAAAATTGGGACACTGCGGGTAATTATGAGGCATCGAGTAAAACTCAACCTCATACATCTAGTGGAGGTATGTACAACCATAGGGAAGATCATGACCTCTAAGCCAAGTTTGCATCTCTAGCTAGAAAAGTCGAGGCACTAAAATTGAAAAAAAATGGTTAATTAAAATCTGTTGAAAACATTTTGTGTCAAATCTGTGAAACAAATGAACACTCAACCAATGATTGTCCAACCTTGCCTTCTTTTAAGGAATGTCTCCATGAACAAGCCCATGCTTTAAACAGTTTCGAAAGGGCCAACCACAACCCATACTCACAAACGTACAACCCTGGTTGGAGAAATCACCCAAATTTTAGTTGGAAGAGTGAGAACAACAATGCACAAACTTCACAACCACCATTTCAAGCACACCACAATTTCCAAAATTCTCATGGATATGCACCTCCTTATGCTCCACCTCTTAGAAGAAATCTTGAGGAAACATTGCATGCATTCATTGAAAAGTAAGAGACAATCAATACTTAACTTGCTCAAAACATGACAGATTTTCAAGATACTCTTGCAAAATTAGCATTTGCTCTCAGTTTTCAAGAGAAAGGTAAGTTTCCATCTCAACCACAACAAAATCCCAAGGGGCAATACAATGCAAATGCAAGTAGTTCTGGAAGCCAACACATGGATCAAGTCAAATTAGTCACTACTCTTCGTAGTGGTAAGGTTATTGAAAAACCCTCTCTTGAACCTTATGAGAAAGATGATGAGTCAATCTCTAAGGGTAAGGAAGGGGTTGAATCTGAAAATTGCAAAGAAACGACTGATTCACCGTCAGCACTTCCATTTCCTCAAGCCATGACCAAACAAAGTAAAGTCAATTACAACTCTGAAATTTTTGAAACTTTCAAACAGGTAAGGATCAATATACCTTTGTTGGATGCTATTAAATAGATTCCTTCCTATGCTAAATTTTTGAAAGATCTTTGCACTGTGAAAAGGAAACTAAATGTGAAAAAGAAAGTCTTTCTACCCGAACAAGTAAGTGTCATTCATCAGAATAATAATGCTTTGAAATATAAAGACCCTGGTTGTCCTACAATTTCTTCCTTTATTGGAGAACATAAAATTGAAAGAGTCTTACTTGATCTCGGTGCTAGTGTGAATTTACATCCATATTCAATTTTTTAGAGTCTCAATCTAGGTGAGTTAAAACCAACTTCTATAACTCTTTTACTTGCCAATAGATCTATAAAAGTGCCTAGAGGAATAATTGAAGATGTGTTAGTACAAGTCGATAAATTTATTTATCCTGTGAATTTTATTGTCTTAGACACACAACCTGTTGAATTATGTAATTCATTTCCTGTTATTTTAGGACGTCCATTTCTTGCAACTTCTAATACATTGATTAATTATAGGAATGGACTGATAAAGCTATCATTTGGAAACACGACATTGGAGATGAATATTTTTAACATTTGCAAGCAACCTAGAGATGATAATGATTTACAGGAAGTGGACTTTACTGAAAAATTAATTCATGATCAATTTCCAACCACTTACAATGAAATTAAGATTGATGAATCTGATGATTTGCAAATCATTTATTTTCAGGAACAAACAAAGACAAGTAATTGGAGGCCACAAATTGAGGAATTGCCACCACGATCAATTAAGTTCATACCTTCAAGTGTTCAACCACCAAAACCTGATTTGAAGTCATTGCCATCCAATCTCAAATACTCATTTTTGGGAAAAAATGAAACTTTTCTAGTAATAATCTCTTCCAAACTTAATGCACATCAAGAAGGTAAGTTATTACAAACTCTGAAAATGCACAAAAATACATTAGGATGGACCATAGCTGATATAAAAGGAATTAGTCCTTTGATTTGTACACACGGAATTTATTTAGAGGAAAATGCTAAACCCTCTAGAGAAATGCAACGAAGGCTAAATCCTAATATGAAAGAAGTAGTGAAAAATGAAGTCATTAAGTTTCTAGATAATGAAATCATTTATCCTATTTCTGACAGCAAATGGGTAAGTCCTACCGAAGTTGTACCCAAGAAGTCTGGAGTCACTCTGATAACAAATGAGAACAATGAGTTAATTCCTACTAGAACTGTTACTGGTTGGCGCATGTGCATTGACTATAGGAAACTTAATTCAATGACTAGAAAAGATCATTTTCCTTTACCTTTCATGGATCAAATCCTAAAAAGAGTTGCAGGTCATGAATTTTATTATTTCCTAGATGGCTATTTGGGTTACAACCAAATTGAAATTGCATTAGAAGATCAAGAGAAGACTACTTTCACATATCCATTTGGTACTTTTGCATATCGAAGGATGCCTTTTGGATTATGTAATGCACCAGCCACATTTCAAAGATGCATGCTTAGTATATTTAGTGATTTGGTTGAACATTTTTGTTGAGATTTTCATAGATGATTTTTCTGTTTTTGGCGATTCATTTGATGATTGTTTGACTAACTTAGAAAAGGTTTTGTCCAGGTGTGAAGAGAAGAATCTTGTGCTAAATTGGGAAAAATGTCATTTTATGGTAACAAACGGCATTGTACTTGGTCACATTATTTCATCAAAAGGAATTGAGGTTGACAAATCTAAAATCGAGTTAATTGCAAACTTACCAACACCAAAATCTCTTAAAGATGTTAGATCATTCCTAGGACATGCTGGTTTTTATAGAAGGTTCATCAAAGATTTTAGTGTAATATCTAAGCCTTTAAGTAACCTTCTAACAAAGGATACTATTTTTAAATGGACTGAACATTGTGAAGAAGCCTTTGTTAAACTTAAAAACTTGCTTACTTGTGCTCTTATCATTCAACCTCCCGATTGGTCATTACCTTTTGAAATAATGTGTGATGCTAGTGATTATGTCGTAGGTGCTGTTTTGGGACAAAGAAAAGATAAGAAACCTTATGTAATTTACTATGCAAGTAAAACTTTAAACAGTGCTCAAATGAATTATACCACCACTGAAAAAGAATTACTTGCAGTAGTATTTGCATGTGAAAAATTCAGATCTTATCTTGTTGGCTCACTTGTTATTGTTTCTAGTGATCATGCAGCATTGAAATATCTTCTTTCTAAGAAAGATTCTAAGGCTAGATTGGTGCGGTGGATTTTATTACTTCAAGAATTTGATATCACAATCAAAGATAAGAAAGGCAGCAAAAATGTTGTCGCAGATCACTTGTCAAGATTGACAATAGATTCAAAAACTGACATCACACCAATTGATGACTACTTTCCCGATGAATCTTTACTTTTTGTCTCTACGATGCCTTGATTTGCTAATATTGTCAATTTTCTTGTTTCAGGACAATTGCCAGCTCATTAGAGTACCCAATTTTGACGTTATCAATGACGTTTTGGGCAGACAAGAGAAGATAAGAATTGTCACCAAGTCAAGAGTTGGCCACCCACTCATCAATTAGTCATCAAATCAATAGTTCCCAATGTTTGCCTATAAAAGGAGGCATTTGCCATGCATTTAGGCATCTTGGTTTCCAGATCAAGATCATGCTCTTGCTTTCTCTCTTTGTATTTTTTGTAATGTTTATGCGTGACTTTCATTAATATCAAGTTTATGCCTTTCATTTCCTTGCATTTACGTAGCTAACTTTAATCTTATTCATGTTCTTATTTTGTTTATTTATTTTTCTTTCTTTCATTATGTCTAGCTAAGTTTATTATGTCAAGGGGAAAAGGTTACACTAATGGTGTAAGAATAAGTATAGTGTAAACTTAATATGGACTTTAATGTTTGATACTAACATGTTTTGTATTTGTTATCTTGTTCACTCTTTAATACTTTGCTTGTTAAATGACTAATCTTGATTTATGTTGTATAACACATGGTACAACAAATGCTTGGCACTTTCATAGCCCATACTGTATGGTATAACCGACACCTGAGCTATGAAAGGAACTTGATTTGTTGTTAAGATAAGTTATAATCATGAATGCTTGACGAGATTTACAAGTACTAGCATTAATCGAATAAGATGACTGATGTAATCATGTTAACAATCTATTATCTGATTGGAACCTCCTTTGTGTGTGGTTTCCAATTGAATAATAAGAGTTTAATTATACTTGTTTGACATACCATTAGTGGATCCTCTAACCTTGACATTGTTTATTATCATTGTTTAATCGTTACATTAATATTTCATCTCAAAGTTCTCATCATCTTCTTCTTCTTCTTCTTCTTTTTCTTTATTATTATTATTATTACTATTATTATTAGTATTACTGCTATTATTATTATTATTATTATTGTAATTATTGTTATTGTTGTTATTACTATTATTATTGTTGTTGTTATTGTTACTATTGTCATTTATAATTTGTACAATTAACCTCTCTGTGGTTCGACCCCGGTCTTGCTAGGTCATTTATTACTTCGACACTCCTGCACTTGGGAGAAGATAACAATCTTTTGGTCGTGTCAGATTCCTTCAACATATATAAGATAACTCAATATAATATCAACAATGGTGATATTAGATAGGAAGATATTACAATGAAGTTTAAAAAAATGATGATTGATTATTGCTTAAGAATGAACAAGTACTTTTATATTCAATAAGACATTGAATCAAGCAATCTCTATACCAAAATTAAAGTTTGTGCATAAAAATTCAAGATTATAACATTACCTAAATGATTTTTAAAATTTCTTCGCAATAATAAAACATTCACGAAGAAAATGAGAAGATAAATATTAAGATTCATTCATCTTTTAAAGAACTTATCTCAACTACCATCATCCTTGATTTGGATCCAAGAAAGAGATTAGCCAACCATGATTATATATAAGAACACTTTAATAAATATGAAATAACTTGAATCAAAATAAAATAATAAGTTTTATGAACTAAAGAACTGAAATCTACAAAGAAGAACACAACATAATTTCAGTAAAAATTCGAACACAAATATGATGCTAACTTTGGACAATAATTTCAACCCTTCTAAAAGCCTTTTCTGGAGATGGCTATGAGATATATATTTATAGGAAATTATATTAGCTCTCTTGATCATTAAAGAATAGCTCATTTGGACGTCTGAGTCAAAATTTATGGGCAAAACACTAAAAGGTATCTTGAAAAATCAAATCAGACCAACTTGGAAACCACTTTGATCCACGTTTTTCTTCCTCCTTTATAAGTTGTCTCTTTCTTCTTTTTAACCCAAAATAATGTAACAATATCCCCTCCAGCTTTTCATTCATGTGTTAACCTCTTGGATCAATGAATTACCCAAAATAAATCAAATGTTATTTATTGAGTAGACATATAACATCATGGATTGTGCTTGGGCTGATTTAGAGGCTAATTTGGAGCTAAATTTAAGCATTATATAAGGATACAAATGTTCCTATTATTTAGGCTAAGAATGACATTGAAACCTTAAATGTTTGATGGTTGAAGTTTGCACATAATATAAGGCAAGTTCGGGCTTGAAATAGATTATATGATATTTTTTTCTAGGATTGGAATAAAATTGATTTTTAGGGCAAATTTGAAGCACTTATTTGAACCAAGATTTGCTTCAAAGTTTAACTAAATTTCTCTTTAATTTTTTGTTCCGAATTCCGACGTTAAATTTTCTGAAATAATCCATTTAAGCTCCGAAAACTTAGCTAAACATTAAAAGAAACTTCATTACTAAAAAGCACATCAACTATTATAAAAAAACCCAAATAAAAACAATAAATACATATGTAAAAATAAGAAGTTTAATGATATTTTTTATGCACAATCAACTATCCAAATTAAAAGAACACTATCCCATCTCCAAAAGTTGTATTAGGGAAAAAAAAAAAAAACCTAATCTGGTACTTGCATTAAAGAAACAAGTTAAGAGCTAGTACAAAATGGAGAGGCTCAAGCCAGCATGGCACAATATCATACTCGAATCCCTAAATCGATTAGATAATACTAGTTTATTTGCTTGTATTTTTGTTGCCGGTCAAACATGTATTTCTTAAAATCTAAAAAAAAACATTTAGATTGCTAAAAACTTTATGGCATTGTCATTAAATTTGGTACAACGGTTAAACTTGAAAAATCTCAACCCAACTTTTTAATTGATATTTAGTTAGCATGTAAACCATGAAGACCAAATTATATAATTCACTATATCAAATTATTTTTTTATTTTATTATATAATAAAAAACACTAAAATCAATTATTATCAACTCAATATTAAATAATAAAATTAGCAAAAAAAAAAAAACATATAAAATAAAGTTTCAAAAAATCTCAATCTAACTTTTTAATTAATATTTTATCTACTTATCAAACTTACGATTCATATTATAAACTCTACCTGATCAATTAAATATTTTCATTTTATAACAAAAAATAAAAAGTAATTCATCATTAATCTAATGTAAAAATAAATAAAATTAAAAAAACATACAAAATAGCTTTAAAAAAAAATTTGGTCGCATTGGGCCAACAAACCAAAAACTGGAGGCCCACGTGCTTTGTTTTTTAATTCTTGCTTTGTATAATGGCCATCCACCCTTTTTTTCAATAATAATAATTAAAAAAAAAAAACACCCCAAATACATGTCATCCATGCGAGTTACACAGCTGTAAGGGACTTAAACTTGCGACCTCTGTTTTAACCAAAGCTACCACATGGTTTTAATCTAAAATGCATGAAATGATATATTAACTTATTTCGCTATTTCTATTATCATTTTAACATGTAAATATACGACCAATTAAAAATAACCCGTGAATTGCGTCCAGTGTGTGTGTGTCTATCTATACATACATACATATATATATATATATAAAGAGAAAATGACATATAAATGAAGCATAAAAGTCCCAGCATGACTTGAAAAATAACAGAAAAAAATAAAAATAAAACATCCAGACCACCAGCGTTCTCAAGACAGCGAATCAATAACAAGTCCCACCTGCTGCCAAAATGGCATGGGGCTGGGAAGAGGGCTCGCAATAATGGATTAAAGAGAAAGGGCACCAAACAAATTGAAAAATTCAGAAAATAAAAGCGAGGGTAGAAGAGTTCATTTCATAGTAAAAGGAAATCCCAGTAGGAAAACAAAATCAAAAGCATAAAAACCTCTAATAACCTAGTTCACCACATTCCCTCCAAACCAACAGGGGATAAAATGAAGTCCAGACCATTCGTTCAGAGTATGGCATACTAATGTAGAAGTGAAAAAAAAAAATAAAGATAAAAAAAGAAAAGAAATGAATGAACATCCAAAAATTCAACGCCCCTTCCTATCTCCTCTTCCAAACATGGCATCAACACTTGACAAGTATGCTGCCGCAATCAAACTTCACTGCTGCTTGCATTCTGGAGGCCGCTCACCCTGCTGACCATCCCCAACCTGTCCCTTTCCACTTTTCTGCTGTAGAATCATAGGTGAAAAAATAAGTTAAATTCACCTAAGTTGCAATTGGAGAAGTGAGATGATCGAAAGCAAAAGAGTCTATTGAATAGAAGCAATACCTTGTTCCCAGCAGATGACTGCCGCAAAATTTCAGCCCAAACAACCAAAAAAAAGTTAGTATCATACCAAACTTTAAACAGATGACAAGGAAAAAGAAATACAATGTGAACTCAAATTTCAAGACAATCAAACCTTCTTTTTGGTCTTGCTTTCATCATCATCATCCTCGTCAATATCATCCTCATCCTCATCATCCTCATCCTCGTCAATATCATCCTCATCCTCATCATCATCCTCGCCATCATCATCATCCAATCCAAGCTCATCCCCCTGAACTGCCTCCCCAGTAAACCATGACACAGCATGGGGGATGATCTTGTCTCGAATGGTCGACCTTGATCATAGTTCAAACAAAGACACATATATGAAAAAAGTTCAAGTAAAAAAGAAAGGGAAACTGTGGCTAGCAGATTTGGGACTCTTTAACATTTAAAAATAAAATTTAGCTGATTGCCACTTGGAAACCCGGTCCATGACGTGAAGTGAATAGTTGAAAAAAAAAAAAATTACCCTCACCCAATGTCATAATCTTGCTCCATCTGATTTTGAAGTTCCTCAGCCTGTTCAAAAAAAAAAAAAAAAAAACAGAAACCAGAATTAAAAACAAGAAGCAATGAGTTATCATTAATCATTTCAATAGATGTAATAAAACTTGTCATTACAGTATCTTCATCAATATCTTCATCATCCTCAGGAACTTCTGGTGGACTGAAGAAGTTGAAAAAACTTTCACAATCTTCAGTTTTGGTAATTGGCTTGGCATTCTTCGATCCTTTCTTGGGCTTCTTCTTAAGAAGCTTCTGGGTCAAGCATTTCCCTGGATACCATTCAATCTCAGTCCTACAACACACCAGGTAGCAAAAATATTTCAGTTTGAGACCAAGCCTTCTCCAATGTTGGTATTACAACAAAAAAAAAAATGGCCAGAGCTTGTCAGCACAATCATGACATAGAAAAATAGAACTTACCCTATTGCTTTCTCAAGAATGGGCTCATCTTCATCAATCATGTGGTATGTCTTTGTCAAAACATAGTTCTTGAAATAAGGGTTGGAATCAAAGAAGAACTCAAGCTTAAATCCCTTGGGATCTTCTATCCTATGCCACTTAATATCTTTAAGGTACTTGAGAGCTCCTTCATCACGCTCAGAAATCTGATGACAATACCATAAAAAAATTGAAACCATATCAGCAGAAGCATTGAAATCAAGACATATGATACAAGCTAACAAAAAACACAAACCTCCTCAGCTAGCACTTCATTGTTCTTCATTGCAACAAGCCAAAAATCAGGAACACCTTTCTCTACATCAGATGCATTTAAATATCAAGCTACACATACTTGTCTGTAAAAGAAATGACTAGTGAAAAATAAGCAGAATGCCAGTACCTTCAGCAGCCTTTTCCCCCTCTTGGTCCATTGCCGCTTCATTTTTAGTTTCAAATTCAGCAACACCATTCACAATCTCATATCGCTGTGAGTAGGCAGAGAAGCAGAATTAAAAACATCCTTTCATAGGATAATTTAGATGACAAGTGTATTAGAACAAAACAATAATGGGCTCCAAGTATATCTTACCTTAGTGTATAATGGTTGGTACAATTTCTGATACTTCGCTTCAAGGGCTGCTCTCTCCTCAAAGAATTTTGCCTCTAACTCATCATGTTGACTCTGAACATTGAAAAACCTCATATATAAAAGACTAAAGCCACTGGTTAATCATGCACGAATGAGAACAATGGTGAACATTAAGTAATTTAATGCAAAGAAATGAAATAGAGAAAAACCACAGCTAACAAACTTTCCTCAACTACCCAAAATAAGCAGCATATTCAATTTTCCAAAGACTGAGAATGAAGCAGACACATGAGCAAATTCAAGTCTCGAAAGCATCAATTTCATGCAAAATTGTTAAAGAGGGATGGGCTGCCTCAAAATTCTTCCATCCACGACCTCAAAGGTAGCTTTACAGAAAAATAACCTTTACGAGATGGTACAACTTCTGCTAGTCATCAAACCTCTCTGCATTCTTGCCATCTTACAGAAAGAAAATCTTAAAATATACCATCCAAAAGTTCTGTTTTAAGTATTTAATTTAACTCAATTAAATTCTATTAGGTCCAATTACCATGTTTGGAAACGTCATTGAAATAGAGCTCAACACGTTCTCCCAAAACTGACCTCATCCTCTGTTTCTTGTTTGCATAGAATTATCAAAGAGGAGTAATGATATGGGAAAAAATAACACAACTCCACACAGTAACTTCAAGTCTTCAACATAATTCTATCTTTTCAAATTTTATTCCAAGCACATAAATTTAACTTAAGTAAATCATCTTACAAATGAAAATTAATTCAATAAATTTCATTCTAATATAAAATTAATTCTGAACAGCTATCAGAAGAAACTATATCAAAGCTGGATTGATGGGTAAGATTATTTACATTCCAATTCACGCAATCTAAAGTACAAAAACTGCATTATCACACAATGGAAAAACAACACAACCTCATAAACAAAATCAATAAACTGCAAGCTGCAGAAACACAATTATAGAAAATCAATAAACCACAGGCTAGAAGGGCACAGCTCTCAGTTACACCACATAAAATCAGGTTTGACAACAAAAAGAACATGCCTGGATCCCTCTGAGATCCTCAACACGCTTCCTAACAGTTGGAGACAGACTCTCGAGCAATTCAGAGTGCTGTCCAGTCAACCTCTGTAGCTTATTCTGGACAAAGAGCAAAAAAACTTCATCCAATCAGCCATTACAATATCCTAAATCATAATAGGAAGAGTAAACAGAAACATTGAGAGAGACAAAAACAAAAAGAAAGCATAGCCAAAGAGTGACCAGATAGAGGTTAATCAAAGTCCAACCACCAATCACAAACATAAAATTTAACGAGAGGCTACTTAAGGAAGAGAAACATCAAATATCCTTTTTTCATATTCTCCATAGTCGAACAATAAAAAGAACCCAACAAAAAAAAAAGCCAACACAGAAATACAAAGTCAGTTACAAAACGACCTTGAGAGCATTAACAAGGCCAGCTCGATCCTCATCATTAAGAGCTGCAAGCAAAAAAGAAAACGCAAAAACAACTTTTATTATAAAAAATCGAAAGAGAGTGGAAAGTGACAGAGAGGAAGAAATAGGGTTTTGGGAACCACCGGCGCTGAGATCAGCCATCTTGAAGTTATCCTTGTCGTTGCTCATGTTGAAAGAGTAAACAGAAAAGAGTGAGGAGAGTGAGAAAGAGGTGGGGTGTGGGGGGTTTTGAGAGAAGCGAAGAACTAGAACCCTAGATGGGTTATGAGAAAGAGAGGGAAGAGGGTAAAGAGAAGAGAGAGAGAGAGAGACAAAAAAAAAAAAGAAAAAAAGAAGCTGGCTGGAGCCGGAAGAGAGAGAGTGGCGCGGCCTTGCGTTTCTAATCTCTCTCTCCCCACTACTTTCTATAAACCTAAACGTGGGCTCGCTTTTTATATGTCGTCATGAGACCGTGAAACTTAATTTATTGCCTAGACTAGCCCTGTACACTTAATAATATTTTGAAGGTATAATTATTATTTTTATTTGGATCGGCTTTTATAAAAAAATAAAAATTAGTTTAAATTTATTAATTTTGATTCGGTTTGTGTTTAGGATAAAAATTAGTTTAAACTAGTTTGGTTTTTTTAATTTGGTTTGATTTTGATTTGGATTTTTTTATTTGACTTGATTTTTTCTAAATTTTTTAGTTTGAGTTCGATTTGTTTTTTCAGTTTAGACTTAAAAAACTAAAACTGAACCAAACCGGTTAGTTTTTTTAAAATTTTAATCTGTTTTTTTCACAGTTTGATTTTTTTAGTTATTTTTTTCAGTTTAATTTGTTTTTCAATGTTTTTGCTCATCTATATTTGAAACTGGTTATATTTTTAAAGTATTTTTTATTTAAAAATATATTAAAATAATTTTTTTAATTTTTTTAAAATTATTTTTGATATCAACATATTAAAATAATTTAAAAATATAAAAAATATTAATTTAAAAAAAAATTTAATTTTTTCAAAAATATTTTTGAAACATAAAAACAAGGATTTAAGTCATCAACAACCATTGTTCTCGATTTAAAAATTAACTAGGAAAAAGATTTAGGTCATCAAATTCAACTCTTAATTTTTAATCAAATCATGCTATCATTTTTATTAAAATAACTATGTTTTTTTTCTTTTTATATTAACCCCAAAATTTATTCAAGCTAATTAAATTTTATCAAGTTAATTTTTTATATGGTTAATTAGAAACCTAACATACATCAAGCATACATCAAGCTCTAGGTCTTAATTTTTTTAGTTAATATGCCAAGTAGTACTAGGTTCTATAATTATGTATAACATCCTAATACAGTTATTCATATTTAGTTATTTTTGGTAATATATAGAAACGATAATTTCACTTAACATAATTGATACCCACCCATACCGATTTGAAAGTATTAGATATTTTATAAATAATTATTTTATAGGTTAGGTTCGGGTAAAACTTGAAATGATAAAGTGAAGTTCTAAGGTAATAAAAACTACTTTACTTGATCTGAAAATTAATGTTGATGAAAACTATAATTTTTTTTTTTATCTATATGTAGAGCTTGTAAAAAATTATTTATATTAAAAAGAAGATATTATCATCTAAAAATATTCTATCTAAAATAAGTTGTATTGCTATTATTGTCTTTTATTTGTAATATATTAGTATGTCTCATCTATTAGTGGTTTATCTATATGGATAATAATGAGTATATTACTATGAGTTATACCCTTTGTAATTGGTTAAAGCCTAACTATTTGACACGACTAAAAGATTGATATCTTTTTCTAAGTGTAGGGGTGTCGAACTAATAAAATAACCCGACAGGACTGGTGATTAGTACTTAAAAGTGTATTTTTATCAAGGTTTTGTATCATCATTTTGCACTTGAAATATTAATAATTCCTTAACTAAAGCATATTTTATAATAACGTATCTAATAATATAAGATACCTTTAATTTGTGGTAAATATTTATTTTAAATGTAGGCCTATTGACACGACTAAAAGATTGATGTCTTCTCCCAAGTGTAGGAGTGTCGAAGTAATAAATAACCCGGCAAGACTAGGGTCGAACCATAGGGAGGTTAATTGTTCAAATTATAGATGACAATAACAACAACAACAACAACAATAATAATAATACTAGTAGTAGTAGTAGTACTAATAATAATAATAAAGAAGGAAAAGAAGAAGAAGATGATGAGAACTTCGAGATGGAATATTAATGTAAGGATTAAACAATGATAATAACAAATGTCAAGGTTAGAGGTTCCACTAATGGTATGTCAAACAAGTATAATATAAACTCTAATTATTCAATTGGAAACCACATACAAAGAAGGTTCCAATTAGATTATAGATTGTTAACATGATTACATTAGTCATCTTATTCGATTAATGCTTATACTTATAAATCTCGTCAAGCATTCATGATTATAACTTATGTTAATAATAAATCAAGTTCCTTTCATAGCTCAGGTGTCGGTTATACCATACAGTATGGGCTATGAAAGTGTCAAGCATTTGTTGTACCAAGTGTTATACAACATAAATCAAGATTAGTCATTTAACAAGCAAAGTATTAAAGAGTGAACAAGATAACAAATACAAAACATGTTAGTATCAAACATTAAAGTCCATATTAAGTTTACACTATACTTATTCTTCCACCATTAGTATAACCTTTTCACCTTGACATAATAAACTTAGATACACATAATGAAATAAAGAAAAATAAATAAACAAAATAAGAACATAAATAAAATAAAAGTTAACTAAGTAAATGAAAGAAAATGAAAGGCATAAACTTGATATTAATAAAAGTAAAGCATAAATATTACAAAAAATACAAAGAGAGAAAGCAAGAGCATGATCTTCATCTAGAAACCAAGATGCCTAAATGCATGGCAAATACCTCCTTTTATAGGCCAAAATTGAAAACTATTGATTTGATGACTAATTGATGAGTAGGTGGCCAACTCTTGACTTGGTGACAATCCTTATCTTCTCTTGTCTGCCTAAAATGTCATTAATAACGTCAAAATTAGAGCCACTTGAAAACATGAAAGTTGTAGGAAATTATCTCATCTTTCTTGTGTAAAAAAAAGATTCAGGCTAGAGGACAGATTCGGGTTTCTTTGTTATTGCTACAATTTGGACTTGAAAATGGTCTTTTTAGATCTTGGGCTCCATATAAAAGTTATAGGTCTATGTCTTACCTTTCCATCCATATAAAGTAGACCTAAATGTGAGATCTACAGATCCAGATATGACCCAATTACCGAACAGTATTCCAGTTTGGACTGCACCGACATCTCTTTTCTAAGTTTAGTCATCTCTTTGTCCTTTCAATTTCAGTTCTTAAATTTATTAATCAATCCTTTCATTTATGTGATAGACCTATATTTAAAATGAACATTTACCATAAATTAAAGGTATCTTATCTTATTAGATATATTATTATAAAACATGTTTTAGTTAAGGAGTTATTGATACTTCAAGTGCAAAATGATGATATAAAACCTTGATAAAAATGCACTTTTAAGTACTAATCATAAGGAGTCTTTAGATAGTCTTCTATTAACTCTTGAGACGCATCCTATTGGAGATATGCATCGTGCAATTCATAATTTATAGCCCTATTTTCATAAAGAACATGATCAACTTTGTCTTGAAAATCTAACTATAAAAATCCTTATTTGCCATTTTTTAAGAAAACTAAATGGGAAGCCTATCCCCAACCCATAAAAGGCATTTAAGTCATTCTTCGATGTAAAACCAAGGAAAGATGTGAGTCATAATGCCAACTATAATTTGAGTCTTAGTTTGTAAAAATTTATGTCTTTTGGTTTTATTAATAGCATAATATTTTGTTTTGTTATTTTTTATATTTGTTTAATTGTGTTTCAAGATTGTTAGTGTTCGTTGCTTCAAGTGATGTCTTCTATACTCTACCTTTCTACCTTAGAAAATTGAGAACAATGTCTCGTTTTGGTTGGGGGGAAATAGTAATAGTTGATATTACAAAAAAACTAATTATGTTTTCTATTTCATAAACCATTTGCAAACCGTTATTACTAGGATGGCAGAGTAAGGAGGAATTTTATTAACTCTTGAGACGCATCTTGGTAAATATTTTTCAATGGTTATTTGCAATATTCATAATAAAGTCTATCACATACTTATTTTAAAATATTAAGGTTTACAAACTCTCGCATTATTATCAATTGATTCTGCTCATATACTTATTAAACAAGTATTCATAAACCTTCATTTTCACACACACACTTTAATATATAACTTATGAGTTGCTGATGCAACCATATTATTTGATAGTTTCACCCATATTTAACTAGTGTTTTGCCTATGTTTTATATATAAAATGCCTTGATGTTCTTTGTTTTATATTTTGAAGACACTTTTAGATGAAAGATGCTAAAAAAAGTAAATTAGAGGTAATTGACAGATTTGACCTTCAGTCGATGTTTTGTGCACAACGTGAGCTCTAGAGGTTGAAATGAAGTGATTCTAGTAGCATTAAAAAGCTGACATCCATAGATTTCTAGACAATTAAAGTAAGAAAATAAAATAAGAAAGAGCATGGAAATCACAGCCTTTAAAGTCAAATCTTGCAATCTGCCAATGTTGACCTTCACCCATTCTAACTTGAATATCTAAAGCTATAGAAGTCCAATTGATGTAAACTTAATTTTTTATTAGATTCCTGACTTAAAGGCCTATAAACCTCTAAATTTCAGCCAAAACGATGTCATATGAGGGAGATATGATTTTTAAAATATGAAAATTGAATTCTGCCAACAAATAAATTTCATGAAGAAACGAGTTCAAATTATGTTTTGAAGCATCTAAACCGATATCCAAGTTTTTATTGAAGCATCTAAACCTCTAAATCAAAGCTTGAAGATTTCATACAAGGCTATTTCTTCTTTTTTAGGAAAATAGTTATTGAAATACTTAAATGTAAACTATTTACTTAAGGGAGGAATATTTTGTAAAATAGAGACTAGGGTTTCCTAAGATATAAAAAGAATGAGAGAAGAGAAGGGGGGTAGCTAGCCAAAGAGAGAGAAATGCCCCCTCCTCTAAGAAACTCAAAATTATTCATTCTTCCTTCTTTTTGAGTAGTTGTTCTATAGATATGCAAGGTTAAACTTGTTTTCTTGGTTACAAGGACACGAAAACCTTCAGATTTCAAGAACTGTGAGATTTATTTTACCTTTCTTTTCAGTTATATGATGAATATATTTGTTCTCATGTGCTTATTTTTCCTATGATTGTTTATTTTAATTGCTATAGCGGACTCCAAGTTATTATTTTAGATAATCTATTGCTAAGTTCGATATCAAAACCGAAGTTGTGGTATGAACTTGTAAAGTAATTGAGTTTAATAATTGTGACGGATCTATGTTATTAATCTTAGGGAGAACATTCAATCAAATCAAACATAGACTGCGAATAGTTATGATTTCTTGATTAATGAACTTATCTAATTCCAAAGGCTGCCATTGAATTAAATTACTAGTGCAAACACTGTGTTTGTTTGATGGTTAGTGTTAGTTATACGGTGGATCCATTAACTAACTAATGTTAAAAACAGATAAATATTCATAATATAAATTCTTGTTTCCTTTCCATGATCAATTTTGATTTCTATAGATGGATGTGTGCTTAGGATTAAGGTTTGTTATCTTGATAATTTTCTAATTTTATTTAATTTTATTGATAATTTTCTAATTTCTTTTGCTTTAGCCTAGTGATTAGAACTTAAAAGTGCATTTTTATTAAGGTTTTATATCATCATTTTGCACTTGAAGTATTAATAACTCCTTAACTAAAGCATGTTTTATAATAACATATCTAATAATATAAGATACCTTTAATTTGTAGTAAATATTCATTTTAAATGCAGGTCTATCACATAAATGAAAGGATTGATTGATAAGTTTAAGAACTGAAATTGAAAGGACAAAGAGATGGCCAAACTTAGAAAAGAGATGCTGGTGCAGTCCAAACCGAAACACCATTCGGTAATTGGGTCATATCTGGAGCTGTGGATCTCGGATTTAGGTCTATTTTATATGAATAGAAAGGCAAGACATAGGCCTATAACATTTATGAGGAGCCTAAGATTTAAAAAGACATTTTCAAGTCTAAATTTTAGCAACAACAAATAACTCTGAATTTGTCCTAGAGCCCGAACATTGTTTAGTGTTTAGCCCATATTTAGAGTTCTAGAAGTCCAAATAACCTCTATTATTTTTTCCTGAAAAGCTGAGATAATTTTCTACAACTTTTATTTTCAAGTTGTTCAAATTCTGACGTTATTAATGATGTTTTAGGTAGACAAGAAAAGATAAGGATTGTCACCAAGTCAAGAGTTGGCCACCCACTTATCAATTAGTCATCAAATTAATAGTTTCTAATTTTGGCCCATAAAAAAAGGCATTTCCCATGCATTTAGGCATCTTGGTCTCCAGATTAAGATCATGCTTTTACTTTTTCTCTTTGTATTTTTTGTAATATTTATGTTTTGCTTTCATTAATATCTTATTTATACCTTTCAATTCCTTTCCTTTATTTAGTTAACGTTTATCTTATTTATGTTCTTATCTTGTTTATTTATGTTTCTCTCTTTCATTTTATTTAGCAAACTTTATTATATCAGTATGAAAAAGTTACAATAATGATGTAAAAATAAATATAGTGTAAACTCAACATGAACTTTAATATTTGATACTAACATGTTTTGTATTTGTTATCTTGTTCACTCTTTAATACTTTACTTGTTAAATGACTAATCTAGATTTATGTTATATAACACTTGGTACAACAAATGCTTGGAACTTTCATAACCCAACCGTATGGTATAACCTACACCTGTGCTATGAAAGGAACTTGATTTGTTGTTAACATAAGTTATAAGCATGAATGTCTGACAACATTTACAAGTATTAGCATTATTCAAATAAGATAACTAATGTAATCATGTTAATAATTTATAATATGAATGGAACCTCTTTTGTGTGTGATTTTCAATTAAATAATAAGAGTTTATATTATACTTATTTGACATACCATTAATGTATCATTTAACCTTGACATTTATGTTAGTAACCCATTCTACTAATCAAAGTCAAGTGCAGTTGAATCTTGAAATAGAAAAAACTTTATGCAGGTTATGAAAGAAAGCTCGTCTCAACAACATGGTTATTGCACGACAACAAACACTCAAGGAGCTTACTGCTCCTAACATGGAAAATCAACCATTATGCATAAACATCGACTTTGAGCTCAAATCTGGTTTTATACATTTATATGGGATTTGGCAACATAAGGAAAGAAATATATGGGATTTGGCAATCTCATGGAGAGATATTTTCCGAGTATTGGGAAAGATTTGAGCAAACTATATATTCAATACCTTCATCATCAAATACTCGATTAACTGCTCATTCAATATTTCTATGAAGGACCGATGCCTACTGACCGTAGTATCATTGATGCTGCAAGTGGAGGGGCATTAGTAGATAAGACACCCGAGGTTGCACGCTAATTGATCTTAAATATGATAGCCAACTCGAAACAATTTAGCACATGAGGAGACTTTGCAAACAAATGAGTAAATAAGGTAAGTATTTATAACCTTGAAAGTAAAGTAGATGATCTTACTTCTCTTATGCGTTCTTTGGCTTATGGAAATGTATAGCAGGTGAAAGTTTGTAGCATATGCTCTTTACAAGGACATGCTTCAGATATGTGCCCAACAATGCAAGAAGATTACATTAAACAAGCTAATGTAGTTGATGGAGCATTCAATGAACAGCCTTAGTGTAAGTATAATTCTTTTTCCCATATGTACAATCTTGGATGGAGAGATCATCCTAACCAACGTTATAAGAACCAGCCTCAATAAGGCAATTAAGGTTGACAGTCTCATCCCCATGAATTTCAGCCCTAACAGAATAATCAAGCAAGACAACCCCCTCCATTCACAAACTCCAATGTTATGGGGTTGTCATCCAGTGATGATCTTCTTAAGTTGATGAAAATTTTGTCTTCTAACACTGTGACCTTACAACAAAATGTCATGTCTTTTCAACACCAAAACAAAATTCTGTTTTTGTCCAAGTAAAGCCCCATAAATATATGTTGATATGTTGAGCACAAAAGAAAGGTTTATTAATATCTTAGTAAAAAGGTATTGAGCAGATATATAAATTTAATGAGAGTTTGTTTATCTTCATAGATTAATAGAAGTTGAATGGATTTTGTTTATCTGCATAGATTAATGAAAGTTGAATGGTGAATGTCTTGCTTTGTGGAACTTGCAAATTATTTTTCTATTTTAACATTTTGATTACTATGGATTAGTAATAAGCTGGTTTAGGGGTGTGATTAGTACTTGAAAGTGTATTTTTATCAAGGTTTTATATCATCATTTTTGCACTTGAAATATCAATAACTCATTAATTAGAGCCTATTTTATAATATCATGCATAATATTATAAGATACCTTTAATTTATGGTAAATGTTCATCTTAATGTAGGCCTCTCACATAAATAAAATGATTGATTGATAATTTTAACTACTAAAATTAAGAAGACAAAAGGAGGGCTAAACTTAAAAAAGATATGCTGGTGCAGTCCGATATCCTGGTGTAGTCCAAATTGAAACATTGTTCAGTTATTAGGTTGTATCTGGACCTGAAAAACTTGAATTTGTGTCTACTCTATATAGATAGAAAGCTAAGACATAGGTATAAAATATTCATGAATTATCCAAAACTCAATTGTGTTGTTTGGAAGTCCAAATCTTAGCATCAAAAGAGAAGTCGAAATCTGTCCTGCAGCTCAGAAACTATTCAGTGTTCAGCCTATATCTTAAGTTTTAGAAATCCAAATGAGCTTAATTTTTTATTGTTGGAAAGCTTAGATAATTTCTTAGAACTTTCATGGTATCTATTCAAATTCTGATGTTAGAAATGACATTTGGTTCAGACAAGAAGACAAGAATTATCATCAAGTCAAGAGTTGGCTACCCACTCAAGAATTAGTCATCAAATGAATAGTTTCTAATTTTGGCCTATAAAAGGAGGCATTTGTCATGCATTTAAGCATCTTGGTTTTCAAATCAAGATCATGTGCTTGCTCTTTCTTTATTGTAATGCTTAAGTTTTGCTTTCATTAATCTCTTGTTTATGCTTTTCATTTCATTTCCTTTATTTACTTAACTTTTATTTTATTTATGTTCTTATCTTATTTATTTATATTTTGTCTTCATTCATTATATTTAGTTAAGTTTATTATATAAAGGTAAAAAGGTTAACTTTAATGTTTGATACTAATATGTTTTGTATTTGTTATCTTGTTCACTTTTAATACTTTACTTGTTAAATGGTTAATCCAGATTCATATTGTATAACACTTTGTACAACAAATACTTGGCACTTTCATAGCCCAACCATATGGTATAACTGATACTTGTGCTATGAAAGAAACTTGATTTGTTGTTAACATAAATTATAATCATGAATGCCTGACAACATTTACAAGTATTAGGATTATTCAAATAAGATAACTAATGTAATCATGTTAACCATTTATAATCTGATTAGAACCTCTTTTCTATGTGGTTTCCAATTCAGTAATAAGAGTTTATACTATACTTATTTGAAATACCATTAGTGGATCCTCTAATTTTGACATTTATTTTTATTATTTAATCTTCTTATTAATCTTATAATCTCAAAGTCCTTTTTAACTTATTATTATTATTAGTATTAGTACTACTATTATTGTTGTTGTTTATAATTTATACAAAACTTTTTTAAAACTTGATCACTTGCTCGTTCTTACATCCTAGGGATACTAGTTTCTTTGCAAAACTTATAGTTTTTATAGCACCTATAAAGTGAGATACGGGACATTACATGTACCATACTACTTTGTCATAGGAAATGACAACACTGGCGACTAAAGGGTGGTGAGAGCAAGATAAGAACTCATAAATAGGCCTTATCCATGGGGCTACTCAAAGTGTTAGAAAAGTGTAGCATGTACAACCAGAAGCCGCAACAATAGAATAGTTTTAAAAAAAAGCAACTCCCTATAGTTCGACCCTAGTCTTGTCGGGTTATTTATTACTTCAACACTCCTGCACTTGGGAGAAGACATTAATTTTTTAGTTGTGTCACTTAGAAAAGAGATGCTGGTTTAGTCCAAACTAGAACACTATTTGGTCATTGTATCATAATTGGAGGTGTAAAATTTCAATTTAAGTCTGCTCTATATGAATGGAAAGTTAAGACATAGGCCTAAAACTTTCATAAAGAGTACAAAATTCAAACAAGCTATTTTCAAGTTCAAATTGTAGCAACGAAAAAGTTTCACAAAATTCAAACAAGTGATTTTCAAGTTCAAATTGTAGCAACGAAAAAGTTTGAATCTATCTTGCAACCTAGACACTATTCAGTGTTCGGCACATATCTCGAGTTCTAAAAGTCTAAATGCATTGACTTTTTTTTTCGTTCAAAAGCTAAGATAATTTTCTAGAACATAAAACAATCTATTCAAATTATGATGTTAGCAATGAAGTTTTATTTAGATAAGAAAATAAGGATTCTCACCAAGTTAAGATGTGGTCGCCCATTCAATAATTAGTCAATAAATCAATATTTTCAAATTTTGGCCTATAAAAGGATGCATTTGCCATGTATTTAGGCATCTTGATTCTCAAATTAACATCATGTTCTTGCTTTCTTGCTTTATATTTTTGTAATACTTAAGTTTTGCTTTCATTAATCTCTTGTTTATGTCTTTCCTTTCCTTTATTATACTTATATAATCATGTTCTTATCTTGTTTATCTATATTTCTCTTTTTCATTATGTTTAGCTAAGTTCATTATGTCAAGGTGAAAAGGTTTCACTAATGGTGTTTTAAAATAAGTATAACATAAACTAAATACGAACTTCAATGTTTATATCCAATAAAGTTTGTTATTAACATGTCTTATCTTTTTATCTTACTAAGTCTTAATACCTTGCTTGCTAAATGATTAATCTAGATTTGTATTGTATAAAACTTGGTACAACAAATGCTTAGCACTTTCATAGCCAATCGTATGGTATAACTTACACCTGTGGTATGAAAGGAACTTAATTTGTTGTTAACATAAGTTAGCATTATGAATTCCTGATAATATTTAAAAGTTTAGTATTACTTAAATAAGATAATTAATATGATCATGTTAAAAATTTATAATGAACTATTAAGGTAACATAAGTTAGCATCATGAATTTCTAATAATATTTAAAATTTTAGTATTACTTAAATAAGATAATTAATATGATCATGTTAAAAATGTATAATGAACTATTAAGGATAAGTCATTCGATTAAACCTTCTTTGTGTGTGGTTTGCAGTTGAGTAATAAAAAGAGTTTATATTATATTTACTTCTAATACCATTAGTGGATCCTCTAACCTTGACAACTGTTTTTATCATTGTTTAATCCTCACATTAATCTCACATCTTAAAGATCTCTTTAACTCTTTGTTATATTATATTTATTACTAATTCTCATATTAATCTTATATCTCAAAGTCCTCTTTATCTTATCATTATTATTATTATTATAGTTAACATTCCTGTGTTTCGACCTTGATTTTAAAAATGCATTTTATGAAGGTTTTATATTATCATTTTGCACTTGAAGTATCAATAACTCCTTAACTAAAGCATATTTTATAATAACAAGAGTGATACCATAAGATATTTTTAATTTATGGTAAATATTCATCTTAAATATAGGCCTATTATATAAATAAAAGGATTGATTGATGATGTTAAGTATTGAAATTGAAAGGACAAAGAGATGGTCAAACTTATAAAAGAGATGTTGGTTCAACCTAAACTGGAACACTGTTTGCTTATTGGGTCATATCTAGAGCTGTAGATCTTGGATTTAAGTCTACTCTATATGGATGAAAAGCTAATACATAGGCCTAAAACATTCATGTCAAGGCAAGACTCAATTCTGCTGTTTGGAAGTCCAAATCTTAGCAAAAATGAAGAAGTTTGAATCAATCTTATATCCTAGATACTGTTTAGTTATCGACCCATATCACAGGTTCTAGAAGTCCAAATAATCTCAATTATTTTTCCTAGAAAGCTGAGACAATTTTCTAGAACTTTCATGATTAAGTCTATCCAACTTCTGATGTTAGTATTGATGTTTTGTTCAGACAAGAAGATAAGGATTGTCACCAAGTCAAGATGTGATTACCCACTTAACAATTGATCAATAAATCAATCATTCCTAAATTTAGCCTATAAAAGAAGACATTTCTCTCTTTTATTATGTTTAGTTAAGTTTATTATGTTAAGGTGAAAATGTTGCACTAATGGTGCAAGAATAAGTATAGTATAAACTTAACATGGATGTTAATGTTTGATACTGACATGTTTTGTATTGTTATCTTGTTCACTCTTAATACCTTACTTGTTAAATGGTTAATCTAGATTTATATTGTATAACACTTGGAACAACAAATACTTGACACTTTCATAGCCAACCATATGGTATAACTTACACCTATACTATGAAAGAAACTTGATTTATTGTTAACATAAGTTAGCATCATGAATTCCTGGCAATATTTAAAAGTTGAATATTATTTAAATAAGATAATTAATATATCATGTTAAAAACTTATAATGAACTATTAAGAATAAATCATCTAATTGGAACCTCTTTTGTGTATGGTTTCTAGTTGAGTAATAAAAAAAGTATATACTATACTTGATTGAAATATTATTAGTGGATCCTCTAACTTTGATATTTATTTTTATCATTGTGTAATGCTCACATTGATCTTACATCTCAAAGTCCTCTTTAACTTATTATTATTATTATTATTATTATTATTATTATTATTATTATTATTATTATTATTTATGCATCTAGATCATTCTTCAATCTATTCTTGTCAACTAAGTTGCCGGTCATCCTGTTTTTTTTTCCAACCTTTCCCCTTTTGTTTTTTATTTTTATTTAAAAGAAAATGATAATTTCTAGGAAATCCAAAATTGGGTTATGATACCGATCATCCACACAAGGGTTTATCACTATTATCGGTAGTGATTCATATACACATCATCTTTTAATAAATTATTCAATTTCCCTTTTATTTCTTTTCTTTTTCTTTCCATTCAAATGATCTCTCCATTTCACAGTTGATCATTAATCCAATCATTTCAAAAATCAATTCAAACTAAACCACCTTTTATGGATATTCCCATCTCAAATTAATCTTAATGAATACCTATAAATCTTGTAATCCTTTATGGATGCCAATAGCTCCAACTAACTCTTTTAGTTTCCAATTAATCTGGCAATTCCTTTATGGAATACCAATAACTTAGGCTACCTTTTCAATTTCCTTAATCCAACGATTCTCTTATGGAATGTTAATAACTCCCACCAATGTTTCCATTTCCTCATGTCATGACCAAACAAAGAAAAGTCAATCATAACTCTGAAATCTTTGAAACTTTTAAACAAGTAAGAATCAATATACCTTTGCTGGATGATATTAAATAGGTTCCTTCCTATGCTAAATTTTTGAAAGATCTATGTATGGTGAAGAGGAAACTGAATGTGAAAAAGAAAGTTGTTTTAGCCGAACAAGTAAGTGTCGTTCTTCAGAACAATAATACTTTGAAATATAAAGACCCTGGTTGTCCTACAATTTCTTGCTTTATTGGAGAACATAAAATTGAAAGAGC
>NW_011500758.1:35557-35845 GCF_000495115.2 Populus euphratica
GGAGATGATAATGATTTACAAGAAGTTGATTATATTGAGGAATTAGTTTATAATCAACTTGAATCTACTTTAAGTAAAAATGAGTTGGATGAATCTGAAGATTTGCAAATGATTTATTCTCAGGAAGAAATCACGGATGAAAAAAGCACCAAAAATATTGATGTAAATCTTTTATCAACAGTGATAACAAATTCGACATCTAACATCACACCAATCAATGATTACTTTTATGACGAATCCTTAATTTCTCTTAGTCTCATGCCTTAGTATGATAAAAATATCAATTTT
>NW_011500758.1:36341-36543 GCF_000495115.2 Populus euphratica
TTTGACAATTTTTCAGTTGAAAATAACTCTATTGAATTGGGTGATCCTGTATATAAAGTTTGAGTTTTTTTTTATCACATTGTTTTGTGTTTCTTTTTTAGTGATTTTTGCTAGTTTCTCTCACCCTAGTTAAATGGCAAACAAAAGTACTCTGTGACTTAAGTCGGTTCTTTCAGTTTCCCATAATAACTAATATTTGTGT
>NW_011500758.1:40492-61807 GCF_000495115.2 Populus euphratica
ATAATTTATACAATTAACCTCCCTATGGTTTGACCCCGGTCTTGCCGGGTTATTTATTACTTCGACACTCCTGCACTTGAGAGAAGACATTAATCTTTTAGTTGTGTCAATAACTTTCTAGGATGATGCAATAATATATATATATATATATATATATATATATAAGTTTTTTAACTATTTCATATGACATAAGTACATTGGGAAATGAATATAAATGGGTCGATGCTCCATGGTAGAATATGTCTTTTATTTTTTTCACTCCAATCATAATTAACCATAAGGTCCTAAAAACTCAATTGTTTTTTTAGACTATAAAGATTACTAGATTTATTATCCATGCTTCATCATGATACTTGATTTTAATTGTTTAATGGCTTATATTTAAGTAGAAGAGAATAGTTTTTATTTATTTATTTCTTACTTACAATTCTAGTGATGATGTGATTTATTTAGGAAAGATTTTAGTCTGCAATGAATTGTTTTAAGTACCAACGCAAATGGCTATGTAGTGTGCATTGGCTTAATACAATAAGCCTAATAAAATAAAAATTTATATTCAAAATATTTACAATTCAAAAAACAAAATTCATTGCAAGAACACCACCCAAAAATCTAAGAAGAGTTGCTAAGATGGACCTTAAAATATTGCAATAAATAAAGGAACCAATCTTGTTACAATAACCACAAATCAAAAGGCATAAACTTCTTGCATAGAAACTTGTTGAATGAACTAATATTCTAGTGGGGACATCAAACCTAAAACGTTGTTTGCACACATATGATCATAGACAATAAAGGATAGCTCAAACTATTAAGAGACTAGACTTTAACTTATATTTTTATTTGATTTATATGAATTTTTAGTTGAGGTTTATTAATTAGATTTTATTTATTAGATTTGATTTAATTATTGTTAAGTATTTTATTTACTAGCTATAAACCCAATCGCTTTTTCTAATTAGAGTTTTATTATTTATATTCTACTTTGCTAAATGTTAGATAGCTTTTGATGAATGAAATAAGAATTGCAAAATTGTATATTTTCTAGTCACTTATTCTTTTCTTTCTTTTCTTTTAATTCTTAACTTCTTTTCTAAAAGCTTTTTTTTTACTTTAATTTTTTTTATTCATTGTTCCACATCATATTCTCCCCGGACACTCTATCTGTGATTTATTATTCATATCAGCAAAATATTTAGTAAAAAAAAGAAGAAATTAAATGTTTCTGCCCTAAGATAAACATCTAGAAATCATCTTATAGATTTTAATGAAACCCAGAAATGAAACGAAGCAACACAGAGTGAGGATTAAGAAATACATGACAATTTGAAAGTGCAATTGTAAAATATAGAATCTAACATGAAGATCTAGTTATGTTTTTAATGTTAAGAGTTCAAAGATATTTTTTGGCTGGTACAATGAGACTGTATAAACATGCAAACCTATAATCCATAGAACAAGAAGTGAGGATTAAGAATTAGTTCTAAGAATGCAAAATCCACAACAGCCACAAAACATGTCATAAAACCAAAAGAAAGGTCTTTAAACCATGTGGTTACAACTGGGGGAACCTTAAAAACCTGCTCTCGGCATAGTAAACTCTATCACCATGCAACTCAGCATCAAATTATAAGTTCCCTCAAGTGGGAGATAGCTCAAAGCGTAGAAGACGAGAACTCCAACACAAACAAATAGAAATATTAAACCTTACGGTTGTGCACTTGTAATACGTTAAAAAAAAGTCATTCTAACATTCTCAATAACAGAAGCATAAACAAAGTAATTGAGTGTGTAAAGGCAGTTATAGACTAGAATTTTACCTGTTCTTACGATGATGATGTTGTTAATTGCCTTTTTACTACTAGAGAATCTTCACTTAAAACTGTTGCAGAACCATGCAGTTAAGCTGTACTGTATGTTTGTGATGTCAAACAGGTCAGACCATGCAGTTAAGCTGGACTGTATGTTTGTGATGTCAAACAGGTCAGCAAAAGGGGGCACTAAGCCTATATAGATTTAAAAAAAAAAGAAAGGGGGCTGTGTTGTTTGTTTGTGTAGGAATGCTAAGCGCAAATGTTACCAAAATTTAATCAATATATGATTCCCTCTTTCTTCTGAAGCTACATATTCTTTTCTTTAGGATTGAAATTTAATAAAATAAAAGGAACTTAACTAACTTTTTTGTAGGTTTGTTTATAAGTTTGATAGTAATTTAGAACGATAAGGAAGAAAAAAAACGTGAACTCGTCCTGGACTTTTACACTTGCAAAGGTTAGCCTTCATTATGTCTGAGTTTAATGGGCTATGAAGTCTTTAGATAAAAACTATAAATGTTTTTACGAGTAAAAACTTAATTAGAAGTCGCTATCCATGGTCTAGCAACGTCAGAGATATTGTTAAGAACACAAGACTGTTGGTAGGACCTATAATAACAGATGTGTTCGGCAAGAACTTCATGAGAACTATCTTCAAACACATAGGATAATTTTAGAAAGCATGAATGTAATGATAATTTATGAGTTGGCTGAAATCACTTTCTAGGATATGAATATAGATGCTCTAAAGGTACTTTAAATCATTAAAAGCCCTCCTGCACCAGTTTGTCTTCAAGTTTTTGATTCAAATCTATTCTGGGCATCACAAGAAAGCCATCCTTGCAGTCACTAGCAGTTGGAGCTCGTGAAAAATCTTGACCGGTAGAGAATGAAAAGGAGGAACAAGTTGTCTCGTGAACAAACAGGCTGAAGATCTTCCCACGCTGGTTCTTGACCCTCTGATTACATGTTTGGTGATTGAAATTGAGTTTTGGAATGGAGGGAGTATTTTTTTCCATTTAAAATAAAAATAAAAGTTTTCCGTGGGGTTTATTAAAATTAGAGATTAACAGATCATGGCATTGGCCAAAAGGAGAAAAGGAAGAGAGAGGTACTAAAATACGAGAGCATGTAACAGTCGAGTTTGTCTCTATTATTAAATCATCGTCAGCATAAAATAAATGTCAGTCCTCTTTAGAATTTACAGACAGCTCAAGGACTCTTTTATGACTGACACCAAAAGAATGAATAAATGCAGGTCATCTTCCTATGTCATTGACAATTCTTCCTATATCTACACCTCTTCCAACATCTTCTACTCTTTAAGGATTCATAAGGAAACAAGAAATTATTGAGCAGCTTTTCAGTCAAAAAGGTGAATAAATAAGTCGAATAATAATCCTCTCCAACTCAACCTTCAAGCGAAACACGGGTTTTTATTGGTTTAAGCTTCAAACCCATGCTTTCAGGTGAGAGAAGCTCTGGTGAGATACAAGAGGGGCTGAGTGGGCTCCTTGGACTGTCGCTGAGTTGGCATGGCCTGTACAACCCATACCCCATGAAGAAGTACTCCATAGGTAACAACATTGCATGTGGTTGTTCTTCTGTTACCATAGATCCACAAGCCTGGACCTGCGCAGCAAGCATGAAAACCATTTTCACTTCTTTCAAGTATCATCAAGTTTGTTCGTAACATGTAGAGCTAGTTTTGTACTCAGTGACTAGTTTCAAGCTCAACTGCTGTTGTCAACGCAATGACATGGAATGAAATTCACCAATTACTAATTGGTAAAATAGAGTTAACTCCTTTTGTCTACAAATTCTTATAGAACATTCTAAAGACTCTAAACCACACACCTCGACCAAGGCACTATATCTTTGATCCAACTTCGTGATCATGTGGAGAGCCTCGGAATGGAAAGGAGAGTTATCTCCGACAAATACAAGAGTGCGGCATCTTAGTTTCTTCAACCCACTAGTAATGTCGGGTCTCCTGCAGGTTTACAAACAACAATTTCAACTTCAAGTATCTAAATTCAAGTGCAGAAGAAGAGCAGAGAATAACCACAAGACAATTTCATACTGATTAATTGCTTGAAGAAACCGCAAAACATTTATACCCTGCCTCTCATCAAGCAACTGGAGAAACAAACAAGTCACAAGAATCAAAACAGTGTTGACCCTATTAAACGAAGCAAGGTCAGATTAAAGCTAATGTGATTCAGGGAAAAATAAATAAACAAATAAAAGGTTGAGCACTAACTCCTCTACATGCTTGAGCTATGTCCGACTCAGGAACTTCTGCACTACCGCGAACATCCTGTTAAAATTAATAGCTATTCTCATCATTCAACCTAACTAATGATGGGATATGGACTGTAAAACATTTTTACATAAATGGCTAGGACATGGAGCTCTACAATACCTTGCTGAAGTACCGCTGAAGCAAAAACTCCTTAAGTAAACCACACATGCCATAGAAATACAGCAAATTTGACATCACCTGAAAAAATATAAATGAACTCAAACATGCTTATAAAAATTATAGGAAATCTCCGTAAAAGAATTATGGAAAGATTTGCAGAAATAACCTTATTATATAACCATTCAGTCCAAGAGGGTGTTTTGCATAAAGGGGACACAAGTATCAAACCAAGAACACGCTGTCTATATTTCATCTGTAGTTCAAATGCTTGATCAGTAAAAAAGGTGGGAGGGAGTTTGAAAATGTTATAACATTCCAGAAGGGAACATACAGCAAATAGGGTTAGGATGTAGGCACCAGCTGTCACCCCCATGCACATCACTGCACCAAGCCTGAAAAAGGAACAAGCGACTAAATTAGCATCAACTGCATACAAGGATGATAAATTGCTCGCATTTCATTCTGAAAACCAAATGATGGAAGAGTTCAAAACACAATGAGTTAACTAACAAAGAAAACATTGAAGCATCAAACTTTACCCGAAATAGTTGAGAACCTCAATGATCTGATCTGCAAGGTCATCGACGGAAGGCAAAGGATCATCAGGACTAATTGGAGCAGCTCCCAACTGCAAGAACTCTTGTGAAAGTGCCAGAAAAGAAACTCTGTGAACAAGTTGTTGGTGATGCAAAATATTGGCTGAAAACAAAATGACTCATGGAAATAAGGGATGCATTATGTAGATGCATTCAAGTCAACTAGCTAACTGACCTCATGACCTGGAGGACTAATGTGGTAGATGCAGAAGTTGTGTACCAGTAAAGATGCCACTTCAGGACAAAAGAATAGGCCTTGGAAACAAGACATATCTGATAAGCAAGTATAAACAAAAAGGAATCCAAACATTGTTAGAACCTTGAAATGTGCTAACTGAGAAAAAACTGATATATAAAACACATGATGATAAACCACTCAGTAAATATGAACTGAAATCCAAAGGCCTGTGCCAGATACATTCTTAATAGTTATATAAATAACATGCAGAAACAGCACAAGAGATATGACATTATGCACTTACAATTTAGAGCTAAATCAGGATAAGTAATTAGTGCTGGCTTGTCTTGGTCTCCATACACTATAACTGACACGGAACCACAACCAGTTCTTACATGATGTTCCTGAAATAGGTTCAAACAAGGCAAATCATGAACAGACGAAAGGCAGTTTTCAATGACCATCAATCAATCAACTATAAGAGGATAAAATTAGAAAGTACTTCACTACCATGATATTCTAATAACTTGTGTGTTATTCGCCAAGAATGATTGAAGAAAGAAAACTGATATATAAAATTGACAGCTACACATTAAAATAATAATTAAGTGTAAGACAAGCCAAAGTATAGCTAAGGTTTCTTCAATGAATTGCAACAGACTTTGACTAAAACACAAGCAATGCACATTGACATCAAAATCATCAAACAACAAGGAAGGAATATAAAAAGTATAAAAAAAGAAAAGAAAAAGGAAAGCCTAATTCTTTTACATATTGACAGCGTCAGCAGAATTTCCAATAACTTATTCCAACGAAATATAAACGATCCAAAAACAACTTCTCGACAGAACTTCAGATCCAGAAAACATTGAAAGCTACAACCTTGCACAAGAAAAGAAACGATACCATTTTCAATAAGGAGGAGGAAAAAACAAGAAAATGTCAAGAACAGCTGCAGCACAACCAGTGGTTAAAAATTACAAAATTCTCATCAGTACATGAATGCAGTAAACAAACAAATGAGTTTATGAAAACAATAAAAGCACAGATCTATAGACACTCAAATCTCCAAAAATGAAAAAAAAAACCCAGCTAAAGGGAGCAAAAAAACAAGAAGAAGAAGAAGAAGAATTTCTAGCCCATATTTATCATTCCATTTGTGAAAAAAAATGAAACACAGATATCCAAATGGGTCTCGTTATTTTCTTTTTAAAATATAAAACAAAACCAGAATCCCAAATGAAATCAAAACGAACCTTCATGAAAAAAAAAATATTGAATTTCGAATAGTGCCCATCGAAGCAGAAGGCAAAACCACTTCAAATTGAACAAGGAAAAAACAAAGACAAATCCAAAGGAAAAGCATAAAACCTTTCCACCGAGGTAGATCTTTTCCACATCGACGAAAACGGAATCGTTTGACTCAGCCATGGCCGTGGCTCTCTCTCTCTGTTTCTCGCTCAATAATGCCCCATTCAACCCCAGAAATCTCAGATTTTCTTGCTCTTTATCTCCCCTTCCCCCTCTCTTCTCTCTCTAAAATTTAGGCTTGGGCGTATGGCTTGTTATATACTGGCCGATTTTTTCTCACTTTTAACTTCTCTCTCAACTGCAAAAACGATCTGCACTAACCTCCACCGACTATTTTTTAATGTAAAACACATCGACCCTAACTGTCTTTTAACTGTCTGACCCTTGGTCGAATATACATTTGCCTACCATGTCAGTGTTCCCGTCGTCAAAACCGAACATAAATTGAACAAGCGCTGGTTCATTAGTTCATTTGTTCAATTGATGGTTCACCGGTAGGTTCCGGTTTTCCTGTAATATACATATAATAGCTACCAAATCCATACTCTACTGTGGATTATAAATATTTTAAAAAAAATTATATTAGGTATATATACAGGTTGTTTTGATGTTTTTTTATATAAAAAAATTAAAATCAAAATAAAAAATTTTATGTTAATATCAAATTAAATAAATTAATAATTATTCATGTAAATAAATAAAAACATTATTAATAATAACCAAAAAAATCAAGAAAAATAAGAAATAAATGTAAAACAAGATATTTAATCATACAAAATAAGATATTCAATCAAAAATATTCACTAAAATTATTTATTTAAATTAATAAAAAATAAATTCATACTATAAAGAAATCATGTCTTAAAAAATAAACACAAATAAAACTAACTAAATAATTCTACATCTTAAAACAAATATTATACAAGGCCGATCGCATCATAAATATTATTTTAAAAAAATAATGTTCATTTATATATAAAAAAAATATAAATGAATTAGAATAATATCTTGAAAAATAAAATATAAACAAAATAATTAAAAATACTTATATTCTAAAAAGACATGCAAAACCTATGATAATTATGAGATTAGGATAAATTTATAGAAAATATTTTGAAAAAAATCACAAAACTAATATTTTTAAAAAATATTGATGCAGAAAAATAAGATCACATGAAGTCAAATCCCTAATAAATTAAACATTGAAAGATAAAACCAAGGAAAAATACTAATCACACAAAATGATTTTAAAAAATAAGTGTGAAAATGAAAAAAAAATTCTAAGAGCAAACAAAAACTTTTAATTAGAGAGTTAAATTGAATAGAAAAATACTTTTAACAAAAAAAAAAGAGGTCAAATAAAAAGATTCAATAAAAACTTTGATTGAAAGATGAAATTGAAACCAATAAAACTTTAATGAAAAAGACAATGAAGAAAATCAAAAATCAAAAGAATAAGGACCAAAATGAAAAATAAAACATATAAAATATTGTAATTCAAGGACTAAAATGATAAAAATAAATAAAATTAAAATTAAAAATTAAAAAAATAAGGATTAAAATTAAAAAATTAAAAATAAGGACAATCATACACTTTACTTGAAAAGAAAAAGAAAAAAAAAATGATGGTCTCAACAATTCAACTATCATATATATCATGACGCGCCACACTATCTAGAAAAGAATAGAGTGGCACACGTCAATAACTTTTTTTAATTTAAAAGTCAATATGCAAGTATCAAAAGAACTCATGACCTTGATAATTATCAAAAACAATTCGTGTGAAAGTATAAAAATATCAAAAAATATCAACTTATTTTTTTTATCTAAGGCCAAAATCATAATTTTATTGTACACGAATAATGGAAAAAAAACATATTTCACATTTTTTTATAATTACTAGGGTCAATTTTACTGTACATGAATAATGGAAAAAAAACATATTTTATATATTATTTTTTTTGTAATTGCTAGGGTCTGCTTTTTGATAAATTAAAGAAAAATAAAAAAAAATGAAAACAGAAACACCAAAGTAATAGTACTCTTAGAAAACAAGGAAAATCATGCACTTTACTTGAAAAGAAAAAAAAAACAAATGACGGCCTCAACAATTCAACTATCATATATATCGTGGTGCGCCACACTATGTGGAAAAGAATAGAGTGGCACACGTCAATAATTTTTTTTAATTTAAAAGTCAATATGCAAGTATCAAAAGAACTCATGACCTTGATAATTATCAAAAATAATTTGTGTGAAAGTATAAAAATATCAAAAAATACCAACTTATTTTTTTTATTTAAGGCCAAAATCATAATTTTATTGTACACGAATAATGGAAAAAAAAACATATTTCACATTTTTTTATAATTACTAGGGTCAATTTTACTGTACATGAATAATGGAAAAAAAACATATTTTATATATTATTTTTTTTGTAATTGCTAGGGTCTGCTTTTTGATAAATTAAAGAAAAATAAAAAAAAATGAAAACAGAAACACCAAAGTAATAGTACTCTTAGAAAATAAATTCATCTCTTCTTTTAATTTTTTTTTAATATATTATTTTATTTTAGAGTAAATTGTTATTTGAACCTTGTGTTTTTGATAAAATAATTAATCAATCCCTTTGTTTTTAAATATCTAATGTTAAGTCCTTATATTTTCATATTAGATCACAACTTACTCTTTAAGTTAGTTTTTTTTATCTCAATTATTTCTTTTTGCCTCATAAATTCCTAAGAATAAAACAAAGAAACAAATTAATTTGAATTTTCATGTTATATCAAGGACAAATAGTCACATTCAAGCACTAGCAATTAACTAAATACATACTCTCTTTTAAAAGCTAGCACAAGATACTCAGCTCTTGATTGCCTTATTTTTCCTTTATAGGTCGTTGAAAGTTAAGAATTGGATATAAATGAAATCAATTTAACATCAATGTTTAGAAATCTTTAAACTATAAAAATCATAACCAGAGATTTTTATAAATATGAAAATTACAATTAAAAATTAATTCAAAAACTCCCTTCTCATTTCTCACTGCCCTCTCCGTCTCATGTGGGCAAGAAAGTTTTATTTTGTTTTGTTTTTATTTTTACGATGATCTTTGTCTAAAAACAACTTTTAATCTCCAAAAGTTCTTACCATATAATCATAATAAAAACTCATTACCCTTATTAAATGAGTTGAAAAAATATGGTCAAATAGCAATAAGGTTTATTGGTGAAGGATGGGGATAGCTATCGTGAATCAACTTTGAGTTGATTTTGCTAGTGGAAGTCATGATTTGGATGGGTTGGATTTCTTTTTCTTTTTAATTTTAACATAACTCGATTATAGTTAACGATAAAGATAATGATATATTTTTTTTTGGTTGAATTTTAATTTTTCAAAAATAGAAAAGAGTTGGAGGATTGGCATGGAGAAAATTAGATGGTGGTTTGGTTAAAGCTAGAAAATACAAAAAAAAAAATGATTAATTTCAGGAAAAGATGAAGTTAGATAAATGATGTATTTTCACCAACTTAGATAAAATGAATCTTATGATTTTGAAAATTACTTCAAACATAAGAATTCAATTAGCAAATCAAATTAATTTAATCTACTTAATTAAAATAAATTCTAATATAAAATTGATTTCTAACAAGTTTTAGTTATTTTTTCTTAAATATAGATCTTAGATCTAGATGTTCATTATGAGTATATTGAGGTATTTTGATGGAGAAAAAGACTAAAAATGTGTCTAAATAGCTTCCTAAGTGATTTGAGTTTTGAAACTACTAGAGGAATTAAAGGTATTGTATGACAAAACTATAGGCATCGTAGAAATTACATGATTTTATAGATCTAAGCTCATGTAAGTTGATTGATTTCAGTATATTATTTTTCTTTTTATGCATGTATATTTTATGTGAATTTTCTTATGAATCATACCAAGACAAGGTTTTTTATATATATTTAATTAATATTTTTTTATGAGTTATACTAAATAATTGTAAAGTTTTGTACTTCTAGTAGTATACAGTTTAGTATGAGTTTTTCCCCCATGATATGCTAATTCTTTTTAATAAAAAAAAGCTAAATTGATGAAACCTTTCTTGAACTCAAAGTCATAGAATTAATCTCTATATTCTCAATTTTAGTTTTAATCTTCTTATAATTTATCTAGTATATATATGTGAAATCAAGTCTTCATGTTATTTTTTCTAAGATTTTGTCCGTATTATACATATAAAATCTAATGAAATGATTTAAATATTCTCAATATTAATAATCTTCAATTTAATTTCAGTTCTTTATCTACAAGATTTCATTTTAAAGATTTTGTATAAAGAAACCAGTAGTCTATATCTTTCTTCCTTAAAATCTCTGTTTTTTTTTTTGAAAAAACAATTATAATAAAAATTTCTAGATAAATTCTGTTTTTTTTTAAACAATTATAATAAAAATTTCTAGATAAAAAATTAAAAATTATGGTATTATATTTTATTTTCAAAATCTGAAATTAATTCTATCAAAACAACTAAAATTGATCAATTAAGTTAAAAGTTATTGAAGTTAAGGATGCTTAAGTTTTAATTTATTATTAATTTAAAATAAAATATGGATGAAAATCTGAAAAAGTCAATTCAAGAGATTAGATTTTTAATATATCAATAGAAAGCGTAAAACTAAATTTAAATTATAACTAGTATATTTATCCGTGCTATGTAATAAGTTAATATTATTTTTTAAAAAATATTAATAATGTCTTGTAGTCATATCAGACCCAAGCATCTTGAGTTTGATATTTTTATTAGGCCCACATGATTGTTTAAGTTTGACAAACATGTTTAACCCAAGTTTAGTTGAGTCTGGAAACATTTCTAACCTATGTTTATTTCAATAACAACAACAGCAGCAATAACAACAACAATAATAATAATAATAACAATAACAATAATAATAATCATATTAATATTAAAACTAACAACAACAATAATACCAAACTCAATTAAACTTAGGTCAAGCATCTTACCAGATTCATATTACTTGGATCTAACAAAAATATTTAACTCAAGTTTACTTCAATAACCATAACAACAACAATAATAATCATAATAATTATAACAACACCACCACCACCAAAACAAATAATATAAATAATAACAACAAGTATAATCATACTACTAATAAAAAAAATAATAAAAACAATAACAATAATAATGTTTGCCAAACCATACTTGATCTAATATGTAATCATGTCTAACTAAAAGTTCATATTGCTAAACCTAACTAAACTTTTTATTAGGCATAGTAGCATGTTAGATCAAGCATGGTTGTCATACCCAAGCACCTTGAGTCTAGCAATATCCCAAATTCAGGATATTTGGATTTAAGAACATATCAAACCACCACCACCAAAACAAATAATATGAATAATAACAATAAGTATAATCATACTACTAATAAAAAAATTAATAAAAACAATAACAATAACAATAATAATGTTTGTCAAACCATGTTTGATCTGATATGTAACCATGTCCAACTAAAAGTTCATATTGCTAAACCTAACTAAACTTTTTGTTAGGTATAGTTGCATGTTAGATCAAGTATGGTTGTCATACCCAAACACCTTGAGTCTAGCAATATCCCAAATCCAGGATATTTGGATTTAAGAACATATCAAATCTATATTATTTAATCTGACAAACATACATAACTCAAGTTTACTTCAATAATTACAATAACAACAATAACGATCATACTAATAATAATAATAGAAAAGAATAATAATGATAATTATACTAATAAAACTAATAATAAGAATACTACTACTATTACTACTAATAACAACAACAATAATACTAATCATATTAATACTAATAATAATAACACTAAAAATAATAATCATACTAATAATAATATAATACTAATAACAATAATAATAACTATAACTATAACAATAACAAGGTTTGGTGTGGATCAAATATGATTATCTAACTCAATTAAACTTTGTGTTTGACAATATACAAGATTCACGTTACTTGAATATAATAAATATACCTGATCCAAGTTTACTAAAATATGATAAATATATCAGATTTATGTTATTTTGGTTTGATAAACATGTATTTTTAATAGTGTAGGTACCATTCACTAGTTAGAATTGATCCAAGCTTACTAGAATATAATAAATATATCAGATTTATGTTATTTTAGTTTGATAAATAGTGTAGGTACCATTCACTAGTTAGAAAAGAAAAAAAACAAAGAAAATTTTCATAAAAATTTTCATAAAATTAAAAATTAAAAATTAAAATATTATTACAATTACAAAGAAACTTTTCACAAAAATAAAATAAAATTAAAAATTAAAATATTATTACAATTTCTAATATTTTTTTAGTCTATAATTATTTTCTTATAATATTTAGCTTTTTATTATAATAAAAAGACTCAAACACTTTAGCCCACAAGAAACCAACACACACATCTATTAAAATCATATACCAAATATAAATGAAAAGGTCTAAACAAAAACCAAACCCTACAAAGATAATAATAATCATTTAATTATATGAAGAGGTGTTTAATAATGTGTTTTAAAAATTAAAATTTTTTATTTTTTATTTATTTATATGAAGAGGTGTTTAATATTGTGTTTTAAAAATTAAAATTTTTTATTTTAAATTAATATATTTTTGATATTTTTAAATTACTTAGATAAATTAATTTTAAAAATAATTTTTTTTAAATAAAAAAATATTATTAATATATTTTTTAATAAAAAAAATATATTTTTTAAAAGATAACCATAATCACGTTCTCAGACCCTCAGAAATATCAAGGGCGTGTGATTTCAATGACCATAATCACGTTCCCAGACCCTCAGAAATATCAAGGGCGTGTGATATAATGCTTCTCCTATTTGCCTAACATAATTCCTTCGTTGTCTTGGTTCCGTTTTTTTTGCATCTGACGGCGGCCAAAAACATACGTTGCAACAAGGCCACCTACAGTGTTCAAATTCATGGAATGCGACTTCATTACCCTGAAATTGCGCTCCCCATCACTAAATTATCGATTCTGCCCTAGACATTCTTCTTCTATGAAGTTACCCAACAAGCCCCGTTCAAGTTCAACTTCATTGTTGCTTTCTTTTGGGTCAAATTTTTCAGTTTCTACTGCCGCTCTCAGTACGATTGAACCCAGCCCCACAAGAGATTTCAATCCCACCAATCCTCAAAACTCGCCGGCTCACCTCCCTGAGGCTAGTACAAAGATATTCAGAAAGTTTTGGAGTCCGAATTTGCCTAATCTAAATGGTAAAAGTGAAAGTAACGTAACTGGCAGACCTGTGAGGCTTGATGCAAAGGAGAGGCTAAAACGATATTCTGTTATGCTGCGTGAGTGTGCTTCAAAAGGGGATGTAAAAGAGGGGAAGGCTATTCATGGGAACTTGATTAGAAGTGGAGTGGAGCTAGATTCACATTTGTGGGTTTCTTTGATTAGTTTCTATGCAAAATGTAGGAGCCGATTCTTTGCACGCAAGGTGCTTTCTGAAATGCCCCAGCGAGACGTTGTATCATGGACTGCGCTGATTTCTGGATTTGTGAATGAAGGCTGTGGAAGTGAGGGCGTTAGTCTATATTGCGAAATGAGAAAGGAGAATGTAAGGGCCAATGAGTTTGCATTGGCTACTGCATTGAAAGCTTGCTCCATGTGCTTGAATTTAGAGTTTGGAAAGCAGGTCCACGTGGAAGCAATTAAAGCTGGATTGCTATTGGATTTGTTTGTCGGGTCTGCGCTTGTTGACCTTTATGCTAGATTTGGAGAGATGGAACTTGCTGAAAGGTTGTTCTTTGACATGCCTGAGAAGAATGGCGTGTCATGGAATGCTCTGCTCAATGGTTATGCTCAGCTGGGCGATGGTAAGAAGGTTTTGAAGTTGTTTTGTAAGATGAAAGAGTGTGAAAAAAAGTTTAGTAAGTTCACTTTGTCTACTGTCTTAAAAGGTTGTGCTAATACAGGGAGTTTAAGAGAAGGAAAAGTACTGCATGCTCTGGCACTCAGAAGTGGGTGTGAGATTGATGAATTTCTGGGTTGCAGTCTTGTTGATATGTATTCAAAGTGTGGGACGGTTTATGATGCGTTAAAAGTGTTTACAAAGATAAGAAATCCTGATGTAGTGGCCTGGAGTGCGATGATCACTGGCCTTGATCAGCAAGGCCATGGCCAAGAAGCGGCTGAGTTATTTAATCTGATGAGACGTAAAGGAGTTAGACCTAACCAATTTACCCTTTCTAGTCTTGTTAGCACGGCTACTAATATGGGTGACCTGCGTTATGGTCAAAGCATTCATGGTTGTATATGCAAATACGGGGTTGAATCTGATAATTTAGTCAGCAATCCATTGATCATGATGTACATGAAAAACAGGTGTGTGGAAGATGGTAACAAGGTGTTTGAGGCAATGACCAATCAAGATTTAGTTTCTTGGAATGCCCTTTTATCTGGATTCTATGACTCACAGAGCTGCGGTAGAGGACCAAGAATCTTCTACCAGATGCTCTTGGAAGGTCTCAAGCCTAACATTTTCACATTTATTAGTGTTTTAAGGTCTTGTTCTAGTCCGTTGGATCCAGAGTTTGGAAAGCAAGTACATGCTCATATCATAAAAAACAGCAGTGATGGTGATGACTTTGTTGGGACAGCTCTTGTTGACATGTACGCAAAGTCCAGATTCTTGGAAGATGCATGTGTAGCTTTTAATAGATTGGTTAATCGGGACATTTTCTCCTGGACAGTCATTATTTCTGGTTATGCACAAACTGATCAAGCAGAAAAGGCTGTTAAGTATTTTCGTCAAATGCAAAGAGAGGGTATAAAGCCAAATGAATACACTCTTGCCAGCTGTTTAAGTGGATGTTCCCGTATGGCAACCTTGGAAAATGGGCGGCAACTCCATTCTGTGGCAGTTAAGGCTGGGCATTTTGGTGATATATTTGTTGGTAGTGCACTGGTCGATATGTATGGGAAATGCGGTTGCATGGAACATGCCGAGGCAATTTTTAAAGGCTTGATTTCACGGGATGTAGTCTCATGGAACACTATCATATCTGGGTACTCGCAACATGGTCAGGGGGAGAAGGCTCTTGAAGCCTTTAGGATGATGTTATCTGAAGGAATTATGCCTGATGAGGCCACTTTCATTGGTGTTCTTTCTGCATGCAGTTTCATGGGTTTGGTTGAAGAGGGGAAAAAGCGTTTTGACTCGATGAGTAAAATATATGGGATTAACCCTTCAATTGAGCATTATGCTTGCATGGTTGATATTCTTGGCCGAGCTGGAAAATTCAATGAGGTCAAGCTCTTTATTGAGGAAATGAACCTAACCCCCTATTCCCTCATCTGGGAGACTGTTCTTGGGGCTTGCAAATTGCATGGAAATGTTGACTTTGGTGAAACAGCTGCTAAGAAGCTGTTTGAAATGGAACCTATGATGGACTCCAGTTATATATTGCTATCAAACATTTTTGCAAGCAAAGGTAGGTGGGATGACGTAAGAAACATCAGAGCATTGATGACACTGGGAAGGATTAAAAAAGAACCTGGGTGTAGCTGGGTAGAAATTGATGGTCAAGTTCACGTCTTCTTGTCTCAAGATGGTTCACACCCGAAAATGAGAGAAATTTATGCCAAGCTGGACAAGCTGGGGCAAAGTCTGATGTCAATAGGTTATGTGCCAAAAACAGAAGTTGTTCTTCATAATGTCTCTAACAAAGAAAAAATGGAGCATCTCTACTATCACAGTGAAAGACTGGCTCTTGCCTTGGCTCTTCTAAGCACCAATGCAGTGAAACCAATTCGGATTTTCAAAAATCTAAGAATCTGTGAGGATTGCCATGATTTTATGAAGCTTATCTCTGACATCACAAATCAGGAAATACTTGTCCGTGATATTAAACGGTTCCACCATTTTAAGAGAGGCACCTGCTCTTGTCAGGATCGTTGGTAATTTTTCTGCAAAACCACAAAGCATAAGCATCAAGGACCAGAAGTTTGCATATCCGGAGTCAAATATTTGGTAATGTGCTTGGGATATTTTATGTTCATTATATTCCAGATAATTATTCTACATGACACTGTTACGATGTTCCTCTGCACTCATTTTTGTATTTCTCCAGATCAAGTGCATGAAAACTCTGAAAGCAAAGGAGCATCTGATTGTTGCTGCTAACAATATTTTGAAGAGATGCTTCAGGAAACAGGGTGGCTTTCTATCCTTGCATATAAGGTACTTTTTTTATCGCTTTCTTTTACTCAATAGAAAACCTCAAGGAAAATTATGTTCGCAGTTAGAAATAATTCAAAGCATTCCCGCTCAAGTTTGTAATTTTTGTGCATGCGTCTCCCTCCATATCTTTGCTAGCTGCTGCTTATCTGGGCTCTAATATGGAGGCGGTGCGTATAGCATATCCCTCGGTGCACAAGTAGAAGGACCTGCATCGGTGCATTCCACTAATTGAACCGTGCCTAGAGTTTCTGCACGTCACCTTTGCAATAAATTGAATTGTGCAAGTGCCACCACAGCGCTGAATTTCTGATTCTCTTGACTGCTCTTTTCTTTGTGATGATCCTTTGTCTATAGTACCCATTAAATGACATTGGAAATTAATCGCCAAGTAAATTTACAGCTTAGCAATGTATTGTGGAACTGCCTCTCAAACCGAAACAACCCAGTTAAGCTCTTCTAACTCCTGGTTGACTCCATACGCTGGCTGTTCTGTCAGTTGCAGAGTCTGCTGAGGTAGGGACTTCCAGGACTTGTCCTTATGACTTGTTGCTGAAATTACTTCGGAGAGAATCACAGTCTGAGTGTACTTGCACCCCTGAGAAGAAGTTGGGTCTCTTCTCAGATCGCTGTATGACATGGAAAGAAGTTTGGCTCCTAATGCAATAACGTTGATTGAAGCATTTCATTCTACTTGTACACCGAGTTTGCAGACTTCCCTGTTAAAAGCTTCGGTGTTAAAAGACTAGTACTCCAAGAAGATGATGCTGAAAGATTAAGTGATTTTTTTTTTTTTTATATATTTGAAGGATTATAATATATTACTTAGATGGTACCATATATTTGATATTTAAATATAAATAAATAAATTTATTAAATTGATAATAAATTAAATTGTTTAATTTAATCAATCTTATGTTGATTAAGATTAAAATTTATATTTAGATTAATATAATAAGTCACACACATTTAAAATCATTGAGAAAAAAATATTAAATATGGATAATTAATTAAGTATAATTTAATTGTAAATAAGTTTTATTAATTAAATATTATAATATAATCTATATAAGAAATTATAATTCTATATCTAGAAATATCTAGTAAGAATTTTGATTGAATAAATTTATAAAATTATTTTAAAATAATATAAGTGATATTATTTATAGGATAAATTGATATTTACTGTTTAAAGAGTTGTTAGGTTTTTTTTATAAATAGATTCAAATGTTTCATATTTTCTATACAGAACACCAAATACATATAGGGTAATCAATCTTATGTTGATTAAGATTAAAATTTATATTTAGATTAATATAATAAGTCACACACATTTAAAATCATTGAGAAAAAAATATTAAATATGGATAATTAATTAAGTATAATTTAATTGTAAATAAGTTTTATTAATTAAATATTATAATATAATCTATATAAGAAATTATAATTCTATATCTAGAAATATCTAGTAAGAATTTTGATTGAATAAATTTATAAAATTATTTTAAAATAATATAAGTGATATTATTTATAGGATAAATTGATATTTACTGTTTAAAGAGTTGTTAGGTTTTTTTTATAAATAGATTCAAATGTTTCATATTTTCTATACAGAACACCAAATACATATAGGGTAGAGAAAAGAAAGTTAATACTAAATACATAACAATCCCTCTATTTTAAAAAGATTTTAAGAAATTTTTAATTTTATGGTTATTGTAAGTTACTATTAGATGCTGACAATTGAAAAATTCATAATTTAGTTAGAAGCTCAACAGTGATATTATTTATAGGATAAATTGATATTTACTGTTTAAAGAGTTATTAGGTTTTTTTTATAAATAGATTCAAATGTTTCATATTTTCTATACAGAACACCAAATACATATAGGGTAGAGAAAAGAAAGTTAATACTAAATACATAACAATCCCTCTATTTTAAAAAGATTTTAAGAAATTTTTAATTTTATGGTTATTGTAAGTTACTATTAGATGCTGACAATTGAAAAATTCATAATTTAGTTAGAAGCTCAATTGAGAAGCTTATAATTTATAACAATGCAGCCTTAAAGAGTTAATCAAACAAAAAAAATATTGAATATTCAAATAATTTTTGTATAAACTCTAAATAATTTTAAATTATTTAATTAAATTCTTGGTACTCTTAAAAGATTTTATAATTACTGTTTTTTGTTTTTATTTATTTATATGTTTTAAGAAACCTAAAGGTGGCTTAGAGCTATATAGAGATAATTAAGGTTGATGGTTATATATTTTAATTGTTATTATACTTAATTATAGATCAAATTTATGTGTAAAATAATTTTTCCAAATATAATTTTTATTTCTTTTTTATCTTATGATATTTTTAAAAGCAATCTTAGTTTCTGTTCTGTTGAGATCTGGTTGAATTTCTACATATCTTGATGGAATCTACAGAAAAATAAAAAAATGGTTTTGGAGTGGCTATGACAACCACCAGTGGTGGCTTTTCAATGTTCCCATTCAACTCATCATTGGCGGCAAGTGCAATAGTCCATGGCTACTACCGCACCATAGCAGTGCCAAGCGCTGTTGGGTAGCCATGCGTGAGGGTAATGCCCCAAATATGGTGTTTGCATTGTGCTACTTATAGCGTAGTGACAGCTATGACTACCAATAATGAGGGTAAGGTGCCCCCATTAGCAGCAGCCAGGAAGAAGGAAATAAGGGGCAAAATTCCCCTAAAGCCAATGTAGAGTTTTTTGGGTCTGAACTATAATTCTACCATTGAAATCTATGCTTAATTAGAATTTGGTATTTAAATGGTAGAATTACAATTTTACCTTTAAACATATAAAATATTGATTCTATATTGAAATTAAAATTTCAAATGAAATTAATTGCAAAATTAATTGTTTTAATTGGATTAAAATTATTATATATAAAGGATGCTAATAATGAAGTAATGACTGAATATTAACACAATATTAATAATAATAACATGAATATTAACACAATATTAATAATAATAAAAATGTTATACATGTGATGTTAGCTAATATATTGCCTGAACTTCAAACACAATATACAAATATAAATTCTTATATTATAATTATACATCTCAAATAGTAGTTTGATAATATACAAATATAAATTCTTATACTATAATTTGATGTAGCTAATATGATTGAAAGGTATGTAACCTTTAGAGAATTATAATGTTACAAGATGACAAAAGGTTCATCTTTAAACTTTCATGTTTTGTTTATAATTGAGAATTATTTTTGCACTTTGTATAGTAATTCTCAAATATTGGATGATTGATGTGATTTTCTCAATTGCAAGAAAATTATAGAAAGTAAAGAAAAATAAAAGATTATATAAGAGTAAAGTGGATCCATGTTTTGGTAATTGAGAAAAATTTGCTACATTAGAACTTATTGTTTAACTTTTCTAAGTGTGTTGATACTATAATTTGATAATTGTTATTTAAATTTATTATTAAGGGAAAATATTGTTCTTTTTATAATAATGGTATTTATTATAGTTCTAATAATTATATAAATGGTTTGTATATATTTAAAAATGCCCTTGTTCAATATAAACAATAAGAGAAATAAATTAGATAATCAATATTCATCTTATTTATTTATGACATTGTAGATTAGGTTATATCAATAAAACATGAATTATTAAGTTACATGAAGAAAAATATTTTGATTCTTTTTATTATGAATCATAGAATCATATGAAATGTGTAAAGCTTGTTAATTGGATAAGAGGATTAAAACACTCTTTACTAAAAAAATAAAAGATCTAATGAATTATTATTATATATATATATTTGATGAAGCATAAGTCTAAATTATTTGAATGGTTCAAAGAATTTAGAATTGAAGTAAATAAACAAACTAAAAATAGTACAGATATACTTTGATCATATCAAAATGATGAATACTTAAGCAAATAATTTCAAGATTATAACAAGATTATCTCACAATGAGTACTTCTTGGAACATCACATGATAATAGAGTTTATTAAAGGAGAAGGTGCACCATATTAAATATGGTGTGGTCTATATTGAGTTATAAACACATTTATCTTTTTTTTTTAGGATTATGCCTTACAAACTAAAACTTACCTTTTAAATAGAATTCTAATAAAATTTGTTGATAAGGTTTCATATGAGAATTGTAAAGATAAGATACCAAATTTATCATACTTAAAGATTTGAGGATGTGATACTTATATGAAGTGTATTGTACCTATAAAGATAAAAGCTTAGTTAAATAAATGTAAGTTTATGGGATATTCAAAAGAAACTGTTGAATTTTATTTTTATCATCCTAATAAATAAAAGATGTATGTTTCATAACATCTTATACTTTTAGAAAAATATTTTGTTCTTTAAAAAGGAAAATAGAACTTGAAGAAATTCAAGAACCATAAACTAACATAAATAAAGCTTCAAGAACCATAAACTAACATCTAAATAAAACCCAAAACCAAAGCTATAACATTAGATGTTCAAATTGGAGCTAAAAAATACAAGAACTTTATAGATCTGGTAGAACATATCATTGACACGATCAAAAAATTAATTTCTTCTCCTAAGTGTAGGAGTGTCGAAGTAATAAATTACCCGGCAAGACCGGGATCGAACCATAGGAAGGTTAATTGTATAAATTATAAGCAACAACAACAACAACTCTAATAATAGTAG
>NW_011500758.1:61817-62767 GCF_000495115.2 Populus euphratica
TACTAATAATAATAATAATACTACTAATAATAATAGTAGTAGTAGTAGTAGTAATAATAATAATAATAATAATAGTAAAGAAAGAGAAGAAGAAGATGATGATGAGAACTTGGAGATGGAATATTAATGTAAGGATTAAACAATAATAATAACAAATGTCAAGGTTAGAGGTTCCACTAATGGTATGTCAAACAAGTACAGTACAAACTCGTATTATTCAATAAGAAACCACACGCAAAGAAGGTTTCAATTAGATTATATATTGTTAACATGATTACATTAGTCATCTTATTCGATTAATGCTAATACTTGTAAATCTCGTCAAGCATCCATGATTATAACTTATGTTAACAACAAATCAAGTTCCTTCATAGCTCAAGTATTGGTTATACCATACAGTATAGGCTATGAAAGTGGCAAGAATTTGTTGTACCAAGTGTTATACAACATAAATCAAGATTAATCATTTAACAAGCAAAGTATTAAAGAGTGAACAAGATAACAAATACAAAACATGTTAGTATCAAACATTAAAGTCCATATTAAGTTTACATTATACTTATTCTTACACCATTAGTGTAACCTTTTCACCTTGACATAACTAACTTAGCTAGACATAATGAAAGAAAGCAAAATAGATAAACAAAATAAGAACATAAAAGTTAACTAAGTAAAGGAAAGGAAATGAAAAGCATAAACTTAATATTAATGAAAGCAAAGCATAAACATTACAAAAAATACAAAGAGAGAAAGGAAGAGCATGATCTTGATCTGAAAACCAAGATGCCTAAATGCATGGCAAATGCCTCCTTTTATAGGCCAAAATTGGGAACTATTGATTTGATGACTAATTGATAAGTGGGTGGCCAACTTTTGACTTGGTGACAATCCTTATCTTCTCTTGTCTGCCCAAAACGTCATTGATAACATCAAAACTGAAGCCAGTTGCA
>NW_011500758.1:63525-64491 GCF_000495115.2 Populus euphratica
AGCGTTGTGCCAATAGCTCCCAAGTCAGTTGACTTTAGGGTATTAGGTGTTAAAACACCCCTTCGAGCTTAATTGCTTAGGTTAGGGAGGTTACGAAACCAAACTTATCTATATTTTTATTATTATCATTTTTTTTCTCTTATTATTTTTTTGTTTTTGTTTTTGTTTTTTTTTAATTATATACTATCCATTTCCCTTAGTTGTTACCTTTAACAAAAGAACATAAATAATGTAATAATCCAATATGCAACCCACAATCATATGTTAAAATGTGTGTGTGTGTGTAAATTAAGGTTTAAGAATACATGTTAAATAAGTATATGAGCAGAATTAACTGATAACAATGCGAGAGTTTGTAAACCTGAATATTTCAAGAAGTATTATAATAGACCTTGTTAAGAATGGTTACTAAGATGCGTCTCAAGAGTCATAAAAAGTTCTCCTTACTTTACCATCATAGTAACAACAATTTTGCACATGCTTTATGAAATAGAAAACACAGTTAGTTTTTTTTTTTAGCTACTATCCTCTCTCTCCAACCAAAATGAGACATTATCTTCAATGTTCTAAGGTAGAAAGATAGAGTATAAAAGATATCACCTGAAATAACGAACACTGACAAACCTGAAACTCACTGAAACAAAAATAAGAAATAACAAAACACAATAATAAAACAAAATGACAAAAAATTACAAATGAAGACTCAAATCTAATCTAAGCTTTTTATGGTTTTCCTTAGATGACCAATTTATACGACTCATAGAGGAATCAATTACAGGAATGAAAGATTGTAGTTGGTCAATCAATTATTCAGTAGTAGCAGCAGAGATTATGATTTGTCGTGTAGAAGATGTTATAAATTCCTATTCCACAGATGATCAAGAAAAGATAACAACTTATCATAATAACCATTAACATTTAACAAACCTATGAGTTTATGGTGAATGTGCAGTTGGGCCCAAGAGA
>NW_011500758.1:64533-65964 GCF_000495115.2 Populus euphratica
ATGGGTTTATGGTGAATGTGCAATTGAGCCCAAGAGGAAATATGAAAGATCTCTTCCAATGTGCCTAGACCACCTGGTAAGGCAATGAAGGCAACAACATGGTTAAACATTGCATTCATTCGAGCATACATTGTGGAGACCTGTTGTTCCTCTCCAATTATTTTTCCAATGATGTCCCTTTATGCTAAAGCTTCGGGGACAACCCCCAAAACTTGACTACCTCCTAAAAATATAGCTATTGACACACCTCCCATTAACCCCAGACTGCCTCCCCTATACACTAAATGAATCTTTCTCTCAGCTAGCACTTGACCAAGATGATTTGCTGATTTTAAAAACTCCTTTTCGTTTCCAGGACTTGATCCACTATAAATATAAATATTTTTTAAGTGATGACCTAAGAAACTTGCCATTTTTACACATTTTTATATTTGTTGAATGTATGGGTTGAGTAGAAATGAAAGGAAGGAAGAGTGGATTTTATAGATGAGAAATTAAAAAGGCAATCATACCACCTATATGTAGGCCATCTAGAGTCTCACACACATACACGCTCTCTCTATTTATTTATTTTTGAAAAAACATGTGTATGTACAGGTAGTTGTGATTGTGGCTCACATCTTCCCTTGGTTTTATGTCCAAGAATGGCTTAAACGCCCATTATGGGTCGGGGATAGGCTTCCCATCCAGTTTTCTTAAAAACTGGCAAATAAGGTCTTTTTTAGTCAGATTCCTAAGACTAAGTCAAGCATGTTCTTTATGAAATAGTGGCCATAAATCATGAATTGCATGATGCACATCTCCACCAGGATATGTCTCAAAAGTCAATAAAAGATCATCTAAAGATTCTTTATGTTTTGAAATGAATCCTAACTTTTGATAATTTTCACAAGCTTTGTAGAATGCATGTGAGTTCTTGAACATGGTAGGCTAATAAAATCCACTTTGTAAGATTTTTACAGTTATCTTTTTTGACAAGAAATAACTTCTACATGCTTCAAAATGACAAAGTTGAATGATACTACTTACCTCATTGTCAGGAATGCATCTTTGGAATATTTGATCAGGACAATATTTGAATAAGTTGGGGTCATCCTAATAAAAGTTCTTTACTTTGTTCAAAAATGTTTCTTTGTCTTGGGTACTCCAATCAGTTGGCAAATCTCCTGAAGCAAGAAAATTGATATTTTTATCATTCCAAGGCATTGGACTAAGAGAAAGTAAGGATTCATCAGGAAAGTAATCATCGATTGATGTGATATCAAATGTTGAATTTGTTGTCTCTTTTTTCATCCATGATTTCTTCCTTAAAATAAATCATTTGCAAATCTTCAGATTCATCCAACTCATTTTTACTTAAAGTAAATTCAAGTTGATCATAAACTAGTTCGTCACTATGATCTACTTCTTGTAAATCATTATCATCTTCAA
>NW_011500758.1:66136-69434 GCF_000495115.2 Populus euphratica
GTCCTAAAATAACAGGAAATGAATTACATGCTTCAACAGGTTGTGTGTCCAAGATAACAAAATCCACAGGATAAATGAATTTATCGACTTGTACTAGCACATCTTCAATTATTCCTCTAGGCATTTTTACAGATTTATCAGCAAGTAAAAGAGTTATAAAAGTTGGTTTTAACTCACCTAAATTGAGATTCTGAAAAACTGAATATGAAAGTAAATTCACACTGGCTCCAAGATCAAGTAAGGCTCTTTTAATTTTATGTTCTCTAATAAAGCAAGAAATTATAGGACAACATTAAAGATATCTTATATTATTAGATACGTTATTATAAAGCATGCTTTAGTTAAGGAGTTATTGATACTTCAAGTGCAAAATGATGATATAAATCTTGATAAAAATGCACTTTTAAGTATTAATCAATAGCCTAATAAGCTTTATGTTCAAGTTCCACAAGCAAGTGATAAGGTTTTCCATAGACTAGTATATAAGGTGACCTACCTAATAATGCTTTATAAGCAGTTTGATAATCTCAAAGTACATCATTAATTCTTGAAGACTAGGCTTTCCTATTAGGGTTCACTGTTTTCTCCAAGATCTGTTTGATCTTCCTATTAGCAAGCTCTACTTGTCAATTTGTTTGAGAGTGATAAGAAGTGACAACTTTGTGTGTAATTTCATGTTTTTTCATTAGAGACTTGAATGACTTGTTATAGAAATGTGTTCCACCATCATTTATCATGGCTTGAGAGATTCCAAATTGACTTAAGATATTTTCTTTCAAAAACTTTATCACTATTTTGTGATCATTGTTTTGACTTAAAATTACCTCTATCCATTTTGAAACAAAATCTACTGTGATTAATATGTACAAGAAACTAAATAATGAAGGAAATGGACCCATAAAATCTATACCTTAACAGTCAAAGATCTTACCTATTTGCTATCAGAAATAGGATGAATGATTTCATTATCTAGAAGTTTAATGACTTCATTTTTCACTACTTCTTTCATATTAGGTTGAGCCTTCGTTGCATTTCTTTAGAGGGCATAAATTCTGTTTGTACAAATCAAAGGTCTAATTCCTTTTATGTCAACTATGGTCCATCCTAATGCATTTTTGTGTATTTTTAGAGTTTGTAATAACTTACCTTCTTGATGTGCATTAAGTTTGGAAGAGATTATTACCGGAAAAGTGTTATTTTTTCCAAAAAATGAGTATTTGAGAATGGTAATGGCTCCAAATCAGGTTTGGGTGATTGAACACTTGAAGGTATGGATTTAATTAATCGTGGTGGCAATTTCTCAATTTACGGTCTCCAATTACTTGCCTTTGATTCTTTATAAAAATAAACCATTTACAAATCGTCAAATTCATTAACCTCAGTTTCACTAGAAGTGGTTTGAAATTGATCATAAGTTAATTTTTCAGTAAAGTCCACTTCTTGTAAATCATTATCATCTCTAGGTTGCTTGTAAATGTTCAAAATATTCATCTCCAATGTCATGTTTTCAAAAGATAGCTTCATCGGTCCATTCCTATAATTAATCAATGCATTAGAAGTTGCAAGAAATAAACATCCTAAAATAACAGGAAATGAATTACCACTGCGAAGAGTAGTAATTGATTTGGCTTGATCTATGTATTAGCTTCCAAAACTACTTGCATTTGCATTGTATTGTCCCTTGATATTTTGTTGTGGTTGAGATGAAAACTTATCTTTCACTTGGAAACTAAGAGTAGATGTCAATTTTGCAAGAATATCTTTAAAATCTGTCATGCTTTGAGCAAGTTAAGTATTGATTATCTCTTACTTTTCAATGAATACATGTAATGTTTTCTCAAGATTTCTTCTAGGAGATGGAGCATAAGGAGGTACATATCCATGAGAATTTTAAAAATTATAGTGTACTTGAAATGATAGTTGTAAAGTTTGTGCATTATTATTATCACTCTTCCAACTGAAATTTAGGTGATTTCTCCAACCACGGTTATGATTGGGCCTTTGAAAACTATTTAAAGCATAAGCTTGTTCATGAAGACATTCCTTAAAATAAGGCAAAGTCAGTTATTAGTTGAGTGTTCATTTGTTTCACATATTTAACACACAATATGTTGAACAGATTTTAATTAACCAATTTTTTTTTAATTCTAGTGCCTCAACTTTTCTAGCTAAAGATGCAAACTTGGCTTGGAGGTCATAATCTATCTTAGGGTTGTACATACCTCCACTAGATGTATGGGATTGAGCTTTACTTGGTGTCTCATAAGTACCTACGATGTCATAATTTTGAGCATTTTTAGTTAATAAGTCTAAGTACTCCATTGCTTAACCGAGGTCTTTATCTTCAAAAGTTCAATTGCACATCAATTTAACCATTTGTTTATCTCTTGGTGTTAACCCTTCATAAAATATGAAATCAATCTCCATGTTTCAAAACCATGATAAGGGCAAGTATTAAGTAAGTCTCGATATCTATCCCAATATTGGTAAAATATTTCTCCTGGTTTTTGAGTGAAAGTGATGATTTGTCGTTTGAAAGAGTTTGTTCTATAAAAAGAGAAAAACTTCTTTAAAAACTATTGTTGCATTTCATCACAAGCACAAATGAATCTAGATCTCAAATTTTATAGCCATGTTTTAGCTTTATGTTTTAATGAAAAAAGAAAAAGCTTTAATTTAGTGGTGTTTATAATACAATTTGAGTTATTATACGTGTTGTAAACCTCCTTAAATTCCCTTAAATGCAAGTATGGATTTTCTAAATCTAAACCATGAAAAGAAAGTAAAAGTTGAATAACGTCTGGCTTAAAATTAAAATGAGATGTATAAGAGGGGAAAACTATGCATGATGATGCACTTATTCTTGTAGGATTCATGTGGTCTCTAAGTGTTCTAACTCAATTAATCTCATTATTCTCATTATGAAGCAATTGGTTATCTTATTCGGCCATATTTTCTGAAAATGATGAGGATACCCTACAATGTCTACCACTTAATGTATATGATCACACTCTTATGCACGTGTAACAATAGAATAAAAGGAAGAAAAAACAAAAGAAGGATAAATAAAACAAAAGAAACAAAGTTAGATACAAAAAAAGTGAAAAGAGAAAATAAAATAAATTCTATAATTTGTACAAGAATTTACCTCCCCGGCAATGGCCCCAAAAACTTGACATGACCAAAAGATTAAATGTATAAATTATAAATAACAACAACAACAATAGTAATAATAATAATAATAATAATAATAATAATAATACTAATACTAATAGTAGTAGTAGTAGTAGTAGTAATG
>NW_011500758.1:69536-71840 GCF_000495115.2 Populus euphratica
ATAATAATAATAATAATAATAATAATAATAATAATAATAATAATAATAATAATAATAGAAGAAGAAGAAGAAGAAGAAGAAGAAGAAGAAGAAATTGATGAGAACTTTGAGATAGAAGATCAATATAAGGATTAAACAATGATAACAACAAATGCCAAGGTTAGAGGATCCACTAATGGTATTTTAAACAAGTATAATATAAACTCTTTTTATTATTCAATTGGAAACCACACATAAAGGAGGTTCTAATCATATTATAAATGGTTAACATAATTACATTAATTATCTTATTCAAATAATGCTAATACTTGTAAATGTTGTTAGACATTCATGATTATAACTTATATTAATAATAAATCAAGTTCCTTTCACAGCACAAATGTTAGTTATACCATACAGTATGTGCTATGAAAGTGCCAAATATTTGTTGTACCAAGTGTTATACAATATAAATCTAGATTAACAATTTAACAAGTAAATAAGATAACAAATATAAAAAATATTAGTATCAAACATTAAAGTCCATGTTAAGTTTACACTATACTTATTCTTATACCATTAGTGCAACCTTTTCACCTTGATATAATAAACTTAGCTAAACATAATGAAAGAGAGAAACATAAATAAACAAGATAAGAATACAAATAAGATAAAAGTTAACTAAATAAAGGAAAGGAATTGAAAGACATAAACAACATATTAATGAATTCAAAACTTAAGCATTACAAAAAAATACAAAAAGGGAAAGCAAGAGCATGATCTTGATCTGAAAACCAAGATACCTAAATGCATGAAAAATGCCTCATTTTATAGGCTAAAATTGGAAACTATTTATTTGATAACTAATTGATGAGTGGTTGACCAACTCTTTACTTGGTGACAATCCTTATCTTATATTGTATGCCTAAAACATCATTGATAATGTCAGAATTTGAACCAGACCTCCACATGAAAGTTGTAGAAAATTATCTTAACTTTTCAGGAAAAAAAGTTGAGGTCATTTGGAGTTTTAGAACTTTAGATATGGGCTGAACACTAAATAGTATATAGGCTGCAGGACAGATTCAAACTTCTTCGTTATTGCTATAATTTGAACTTGAAAACGGCTTTTTAAATCTTAGACTCCATATAAAAGTTGTAGGCCTATGTCTTATCTTTCCATCCATATAAAGTAAACCTAAATATGAGATTTACAGCTCCAGATATGACCTAATTACCAAAAAGTGTATAGTTTGGACTGCACCAGCATCTTTTTTTTTTTTTTTTTAAGTTTGGCTATCTTTTTATCTTTTTAATTCAGTACTTAAACTCATCAATCAATCCTTTCATTTATGTGAAAGGCTTGCATTTAAGATGAATATTTACCATAAATTAAAGGCATATTATATTATTAGATATGTTATTATAAAACATGCTTTAATTAAGGAGTTATTGATACTTCAAGTGCAAAATGATGATATAAAACCTTGATAAAAATGGACTTTTAAGTACTAATCACTCTATAAAGGCTTAGTCATTAAAAATGTTCACCCATTTTTTTTTATTAGTCCTAAGATCTCTCTAACATTATTTCTCAGATATTCTCTTTGTTGATTATATTCAAGATCTCTTTCCAAATTGTATATTTTATATGTAGCTTTAGAAAATATAAGAAGTATCAAGTTATAAAGAGTACACTAAAAGGAAAAATCTTATAATAAAGAGACCTTTAAAATTTATTTAGAAATATTAACATCAAAAGTTTGTTTTTTGGCTAAAAAATGGAAGGACCATAATTGATTGATTATGAGTGCTAGTTGTTTATCTTCCTTGACTACAAAAAGAAGAGAAACTCTAGTCTCTTCATCCTTTACAACTAATAATAGGCTAAGAGATTTACCTTTTACAGGTTGTTGCTAAGAATCTATTAGTGTTGGTTGATATTCACCCATAACATCTTCAATCCTTATTCCATCTTAAGGAAATTTAAGTATAATTGTGCTCTAAGAAGTTGTAGTAGAACTAGTTCTTGGTTTACCAGTCTTTTTCTTTCCTAAGACAACTTGAATTAGTCTATTTACTTTTTTTTATAGTAGCCTCACTAACAACACTAGTAAATGGGGATGTGATAGATTTTTCTTCTATGATTATTGACACGACTAAAAGATTGATGTCTTCTCCCAAGTGCAGGAGTGTCGAAGTAATAAATAACCCGGCAAGACCGGGGTCGAACCACAGGGAGGCTATTTGTACAAATTATAAATAACAATAATACAACAACAATAACAATAACAATAACAACAACAACAACAACAACAAAAACAA
>NW_011500758.1:71941-82166 GCF_000495115.2 Populus euphratica
TTGATGTCTTCTCCCAAGTGCAGGAGTGTCGAAGTAATAAATAACCCGGCAAGACCGGGGTCGAACCACAGGGAGGTTATTTGTAACAATAACAATAACAATAACAATAACAATAACAATAATAACAACAACAACAACAATAATAATAATAATACTAATAATACTAATAATAATACTAATAATACTAATACTAATAATAATAAGTAGTAATAGTAATAATAATAATAATATTAGTAGTAGTAGTAGTAGTAGTAGTAGTAATAATAATAATAATAATATTAAAGAAAGAGAAGAAGAAAAAGATGATGAGAACTTAGAGATGGAAAATTAATGTAAGGATTAAACAATAATAATAACAAATGTCAAGGTTAGAGGTTCCACTAATGGTATATCAAACAAGTATAATATAAACTCTTATTATTCAATTGGTAACAAATGTCAAGGTTAGAGGTTCCACTAATGGTATATCAAACAAGTATAGTATAAACTCTTATTATTGAATTGGAAACCACACACAAAGGAGGTTCCAATCAGATTATATATTGTTAACATGATTACATTAGTCATCTTATTCAATTAATGCTAATACTTGTAAATCTCGTCAAGCATTCATGATTATAACTTATGTTAACAACAAATCAAGTTCCTTTCATAGCTCAGGTGTCGGTTATACCATACAATATGGGCTATGAAAGTGCCAAGCATTTGTTATACCAAGTGTTATACAACATAAATCAAGATTAGTCATTTAACAAGCAAAGTATTAAAGAGTGAACAAGATAACAAATATAAAACATGTTAGTATCAAACATTAAGGTCCATATTAAGTTTACATTATACTTATTCTTACACCATTAGTGTAACCTTTTCACCTTGACATAATTAACTTAGCTAGACATAATGAAAGAAATAAAAATAGATAAACAAAATAAGAACATAAAAGCTAACTAAGTAAAGGAAAGGAAATGAAAAGCATAAACTTAATATTAATGAAAGCAAAGCATAAACATTACAAAAAATACAAAGAGAGAAAGCAAGAGAATGATCTTGATCTGAATTAGTGTAACCTTTTCACCTTGACATAACTAACTTAGCTAGACATAATGAAAGAAAGCAAAATAGATAAACAAAATAAGAACATAAAAGTTAACTAAGTAAAGGAAAGGAAATGAAAGGCATAAACTTAATATTAATGAAAGCAAAGCATAAACATTACAAAAAATACAAAGAGAGAAAGGAAGAGCATGATCTTGATCTGGAAACCAAGATGCCTAAATGCATGGCAAATGCCTCCTTTTATAGGCCATAATTGGGAACTATTGATTTGATGACTAATTGATTAGTGGGTGGCCAACTTTTGACTTGGTGACAATCCTTATCTTCTCTTGTCTGCCCAAAACATCATTGATAACGTCAAACTTGGAGCCAGTTGCAAACATGAAAGTTGTAGGCAATTGTCTCAGCGTTTTTGTGTAACAAAGAGAGAAAGGAAGAGCATGATCTTGATCTGGAAACCAAGATGCCTAAATGCATGACAAATGCCTCCTTTTATAGGCCAAAATTGGGAACTATTGATTTGATGACTAATTGATAAGTGGGTGACCAACTTTTGACTTGGTGACAATCCTTATCTTCTCTTGTCTGCCCAAAACGTCATTGATAACGTCAAAATTGGAGCCAGTTGCAAACATGAAAGTTGTAGGCAATTGTCTCAGCTTTCTTGTGTAAAACATTCAGCTCATTTGGACTTCTAGAACTCCAGATATGGCCAAAATACCGAACAGTGCTCGGGCTGGAAAACAGATTCGGGCTTGTTTGTTGTTGCTATAATTTGGACTTGAAAATGGCCTTTTTAGATCTTGGGCTCGATATGAAAGTTGTAGGCCTATGTCTTACCTTTCCATCCATATAAATTGGACCTAAATCTGAGATATATAGCTCTAGATATGACCCAATTACCGAACAGTGTTCCGGTTTGGATTGCACCGACATCTCTTTTCTAAGTTTGGCCATCTCTTTATACTTGCAATTTAAGTTCTTCAAGTCATCAATCAATCCTTTCATTTATGTGATAGGCCTGCATTAAAAATAGACATTTACCACAAATTAAAGGTATCTTATATTATTAGATATATTATTATAAAACATGCTTTGGTTAAGGAGTTATTGATACTTCAAGTGCAAAATGATGATATAAAACCATGATAAAAATGCACTTTTAAGTACTAATCAATTATGTCTATATTGTCTTTAGAATAGTTAATGAACAAAGAATGAATTCTCAAAGTTTCATTTTTAGAAATCAAGGTAAGAGTAGCTATAGGCATAGAAGATTCATTTAATGGTAAATGAGGAGATCTATATTTGATATTTATAGGAGAAGTAGAAGAATATTTAGAAAGGGCAATAATAGTTATTGGTTGTGTTACTTTCTTAAGAAAACCAATAATAATAACATTAGTTAGTTATGCAACTTCTAGGAAGGAGTATAACCCAATCAAGGTAAAAGGATAAACTACTGTAGTATCATCTCCACAATAAGGGTTAATGAAGACAAAACAATATTAGAAGTTGATACCTAATAATTATAAGATATATAAGGTGAGGTAGAGTTTAAAAATAAAATTAAAACATGATTAGTACTTAAAAGTGTGTTTTTATCATGGTTTTATATCATCATTTTTTATCATGGTTTTATATCATCATTATCATCATTTTGCACTTGAAGTATCAATAACTCCTTAACTAAAATATGTTTTATAATAATGTATCTAATAAGATAAGATACCTATAATTTGTGGTAAATGTCTATTTTTAATGCAGGTCTATCACATAAATAAAAGGATTGATTGATGACTTGAAGAACTTAAATTGCATGGATAAAGGGATGGTCAAACTTAGAGAAGAGATGTCGGTGCAATCCAAACCGGAACACTGTTCGGTAATTGGGTTATATCTGAAGCTACAGATCTCAGATTTAGGTCCAATTTATATGGATGGAAAGGTAAGACATAGGCCTACAACTTTCATATGGAGCCCAAGATCTAAAAAGGCCATTATCAAGTCCAAATGGTAGCAACAACAAAGAAGCCCGAATCTTGCTTCCAGCCCGAGCACTGTTCGGTATTTTGGCCATATCTGGAGTTCTAGAAGTCCAAATGAGCTGAATTGTTTACACAAGAAAGCTGAGACAATTGCCTACAACTTTTATGTTTGCAACGGGCTCCGGTTTTGACGTTATCAATGACGTTTTGGGCAGACAAGAGAAGATAAAGATTGTCACCAAGTCAAAAGTTGGCCACCCACTTATCAATTAGTCATCAAATCAATAGTTCCCAATTTTGGCCTATAAAAGGAGGCATTTGCCATGCATTTAGGCATCTTGGTTTCCAGATCAAGATCATGCTCTTCCTTTCTCTCTTTGTATTTTTTATGCTTTGTTTTCATTAATATTAAGTTTATGCCTTTCATTTCCTTTCCTTTACTTAGTTAACTTTTATGTTCTTATTTTGTTTATCTATTTTGCTTTCTTTCATTATGTCTAGCTAAGTTAGTTATGTCAAGGTGAAAAGATTACACTAATGGTGTGAGAATAAGTATAATGTAAACTTAATATGGACCTTAATGTTTGATACTAACATGTTTTATATTTGTTATCTTGTTCACTCTTTAATACTTTGCTTGTTAAATAACTAATCTTGATTTATGTTGTATAACACTTGGTACAACAAATGCTTGGCACTTTCATAGCCCATAATGTATGGTATAACCGACACCTGAGCTATGAAAGGAACTTGATTTATTGTTAACATAAGTTATAATCATGAATGCTTGACGAGATTTACAAGTATTAGCATTAATCGAATAAGATGACTAATGTAATCATGTTAACAATATATAATCTGATTGGAACCTCCTTTGTGTGTGGTTTCCAATTCAATAATAAGAGTTTATACTATACTTGTTTGATATACCATTAGTGGAACCTCTAACCTTGACATTTGTTATTATTATTGCTTAATCCTTACATTAATATTTCATCTCTAAGTTCTCATCATTATCATCTTCTTCTTCTTTTCTTTCTTTATTATTATTATTATTATTATTATTATTATTACTACTACTACTACTACTACTACTACTACTACTACTATTAATACTATTACTATTGTTGTTGTTGTTATTGTTGTTGTTATTATTGCTATTATTGTTGCTTATAATTGTTGTCTATAATTTGTACAATTAACCTCCCTGTGGTTCGACCCCGGTCTTGCCGGGTTATTTATTACTTCGACACTCCTGCACTTGGGAGAAGATATCAATCTTTTAGTCGTGTCAAAACACAACATACTTTGATTAAGATGCACATATTTTATGCCTAATTCTTACCCTAATAATAAAGGCCCCATCATCTTTATTTTCTTTAATTATCAGAGAATGTTAATGTTTAATAGGACTAAATGCCACTAATGGTGAAAAGATACTAACTAGATGAGAAACTACATAAAAAACCAATAATCAAACAAATTAAAACACATAATTAAACAAACTAAAAACCAATATGTTCTTACTAATAGCTTTTAAGTGTAAGCTTTTTACTTGGCTTCCTAACTAGGTTTTTTAATATATATATATATTTTTACTTCTTTAGCTAGATGGATTTTCATGAAAGAAAAATTTAACTATTATTTTTTCTAAGATGTAATTGTAGATGTCTTACTATACAGTAGGAAAAATCATGATTGATGGCCTATAGCTAGACAAAAATCCCTTACTTAAAAGTATCTAAAGTGAAACTATATTATTTCTATCATTTTTTTGACTTGTTCTAGACTATAAATAATCACCTTATATTGATGAGTCTTGTTAACAATGTAGAATATTGGAAACATAATGTACTTATGAATCCTAATTGTATAGTTATGAAGTGAGGCTTGTATGTCTTGTAAGAACAATAGTTGTTCTTTGAAATTAGATCTATCATTAGCCTAAAGTGAAAATCCCCACAAGTTAGGATACTTCTCCAAATTATAGTGTTTTTCCCCTTTTTAGTATATGTCATTTAATGTTAAGAGAGTAACACCTATTAAGATCTTGTCCTTATTGATGCAAAAGGAGTTATATCCATAACACTCATACTTGTTAGGCTATATACTTCTTAAAAGAAAAGTCATAAAAGGAGAATTTTAACGAGCATACCCCTTAGCAGATGGAGTTTAGGTTAATGATTGATTTCACATTACTTCATCATATAAAAAAATAGTTGTTTGATTAGTACTTAAAAGTGCATTTTTATCATGGTTTTATATCATCATTTTGCACTTGAAGTATCAATAACTCCTTAACTAAAACATGTTTTATAATAATATATCTAATAATATAAGATACCATTAATTTGTGGTAAATGTTCATTTTAAATGCAGGCCTATCACATAAATGAAATGATTGATTGATGACTTTAAGAATTTAAATTGCAAGGGCAAAGAGATGGCCAAACTTAGAAAAGAGATGTCGGTGCAATCCAAACCGGAACACTGTTTGGTAATTGGGCCATGTCTAGAGCTATAGATCTTAGATTTAGGTCTACTTTATATGAATGGAAAGGTAAGATATAGGCCTACAACTTTCATATGGAGCCCAAGATCTAAAAAGGCCATTTGCAAGTCCAAATTGTAGCAACAACAAAGACGTCCGAACACTGTTCAATATTTTGGCCATATCTGGAGTTCTAGAAGTCCAAATGAGCTGAATTTTTTTACACAAGAAAGCTGAGACAATTGGCTACAACTTTCATGTTTTCGAGTGGCTCCAATTCTAACGTTATCAATGACGTTTTGGGTAGACAAGAGAAGATAAGGATTGTCACCAAGTCAAGAGTTCGCCACCCACTCATCAATTAGTCATCAAATCAATAGTTCCTAATTTTGGCCTATAAAAGGAGGCATTTGCCATGCATTTAGGCATCTTGGTTTCCGGATCAAGATCATGCTCTTCCTTTCTCTCTTTGTATTTTTTGTAATGATTATGCTTGGTTTTCATTAATATCAAGTTTATGCCTTTCATTTCCTTTCCTTTACTTAGTTAACTTTTATCATATTTATGTTCTTATTTTGTTTATCTATTTTTCTTTCTTTCATTATGTCTAGCTAAGTTTATTATGTCAAGGTGAAAAGGTTACACTAATGGTGTAAGAATAAGTATAGTATAAACTTAATATGGACTTTAATGTTTGATACTAACATGTTTTATATTTGTTATCTTGTTCACTCTTTAATACTTTGCTTGTTAAATGACTAATCTTGATTTATGTTGTATAACACTTGGTACAACAAATGCTTGGTACTTTCATAGCCCATACTGTATGGTATAACCGACACCTGAGCTATGAAAGGAACTTGATTTGTTGTTAATATAAGTTATAATCATGAATGCTTGACGAGATTTACAAGTACTAGCATTAATCGAATAAGATGACTAATGTAATCATGTTAACAATCTATAATCTGATTGGAACCTCCTTTGTGTGTGGTTTCCAATTGAATAATAAGAGTTTATACTATACTCGTTTGACATGCCATTAGTGGAACCTCTAACCTTGACATTTGTTATTATCATTGTTTAATCCTTACATTAATATTCCATCTCAAAGTTCTCATCTTCTTCTTCTTCTTCTCCTTCTTTTTATTTATTATTGTTATTATTATTATTATTGTTGTTGTTGTTGTTGTTGTTGTTGTTGTTGTTGTTGTTATTATTGTTATTATTACTATTATTATTGTTGTTGTTGTTGTTGTTGTTGTTGTATTATTGTTATTTATAATTTGTACAATTAACCTCCCTGTGGTTCGACCCCGGTCTTGCCGGGTTATTTATTACTTCGACACTCCTGCACTTGGGATAAGACATCAATCTTTTGGTCTTGTCAAGTTTTTGGCGTTGTTGCCGGGGAGGTAAGTTCTTGTATAAATTATAATATTTATTTTATTTTCTCTTTTCACTTTTCTTGTATATAACTTTGTTTCTTTTTTCTTGTTTCTTCTTCTTTTATTTTCTTTTTCCTTTTATTCTATTCCTACACGTGCATGACAGTGTGGTCACGTACATCAAATGGTAGACTTTGTAGGGTATCCTCATCATTTTCAGAAAATATGGCCGAAGAAGATAATCAATCACTTCATAATGAGAATAACCGTGCTAGAACACTTAGAGACACATGAATCCCACAAGAACAAGTGCACCATCATGCATAGTTTTCCTCCCGGATGCATCTCATTTTAATTTTAAACCAGGTATTATTCAACTTTTACCTTCTTTTCATGGTTTAGAATTGGAAAATCCATACTTGCATTTAAGGGAATTTGAAGAGGTCTGCAACCATCAGTGAAACTACTTCCACGGATAACACGTGGATTCAACAGAACCCTTGTGGGCTTAGAAATCATCAACTAACACTGAATTGCTGGGGACTCAAGAATCATCAATAAAACTGCATTCATGGCTGACATGTGGATTCCACATCGCCAACAGCTCATGTTCGCTTTGAAATCATCAAGGAAAACTGAGTAGCTGCCGACTTATAAATTATCAACGAAATTGCTACCATGCATGATGCATGGATTCGATAGCTCATACATCCCCTGTTGACTAAAAAATCACCAACGAAATCCACATCAAAATTGCGTCCATGGCTGAGGCATGAATTCAACAGAGCAAGCAACCATTGTTGACTTAGAAATTATCAATGAAAATTGAGTCACTACACGGTAAGAAATTATCGATGAAGTTGCTACAGTGGGGTGACACATGGATTTGACAGAACAAACATCTCCTGTAGGCATAGAAATAATCAATGAAAAATGTATCGCTGACAACTCAATAATCATCGATGAAAGTGCTGTCGCGGGTGTCACATGAATTCAACAACACAAACAGCTGTTGTGGGCTCAAAAATCATCGACAAACACTGAGTCACTAGGGAGTAAAAAATCATCAATGAAACTGCTTCCACGGTGTACACATGGATTTAACGCAAACAGCTCTTATGGGCTCAGAACTCATCAACGAACATTGAGTTGCTAGGAACTCAAGAATCATCAACGAAACTGCAACCATGGCTGACACAAGGATTCCATAGCTCATGTCACCTAAAAAATTATCATCAAGACTACTACCATGGGTAACACATGGATTTCATAGCTCATACATCCTTTGTTGACTCAGAAATCACGAGCAAAACTAAGCCACTTTCCACTTAGAAATCTATATGAACACTATTTTCATGGCTGAGGCATGGATTTGATAGGGCAAGCAACTGCTGTTGACTTATAAATCATTAACAAAAATTGAGTCACTGCATAGTAAGAAATTATCAATGAAATTGCTACCAAGGGTGACACATGGATTCGATAGTGCAAACATCTCTTATGGCTTAGAAATAATTAATGAAAACTAATTCACTATCAACTCTATAATCATCAATGAAACATCTGCCATAGGTGTCACATGAATTCAAAAGTGCAAACAGCTTCTGTGGGCTAAAAAATCATCAACAAACACTAAGTTGCTAGGGACTCAAAAATCATCAATGAAACTGCTTCCACAGGTGACACTGGATTCATGATTAGTACTTAAAAGTGCATTTTTATCATGGTTTTATATCATCATTTTGCACTTGAAGTATCAATAACTCCTTAACTAAAACATGTTTTATAATAATATATCTAATAACCTAAGATACCTTTAATTTGTGGTAAATATTCATTTTAAATGCAGGCCTATTAGATAAATGAAAGGATTGATTTATGAATTTAAGAACTGAAATTGAAAGGATAAAGAGATGGCCAAACATAGAAAAGAGATGTCGGTGCAATCCAAACCGGAACACTGTTCGGTAATTGGGTCATATCTGGAGCTACAGATCTCAGATTTAGGTCCAATTTATATGGATGGAAAGGTAAGACATAGGCCTACAACTTTCATATGGAGCCCAAGATCTAAAAAGGCCATTATCAAGTCCAAATTGTAGCAACAACAAAGAAGCCCGAATCTGTCTTCCAGCCCGAGCACTGTTCGGTATTTTGGCCATATCTGGAGTTCTAGAAGTCCAAATGAGCTGAATTTTTTACACAAGAAAGCTGAGACAATTGCCTACAACTTTCATGTTTGCAACTGGCTCCAATTTTGACGTTATCAATGACGTTTTGGGCAGACAAGAGAAGATAAGGATTGTCACCAAGTCAAAAGTTGGTCACCCACTTATCAATTAGTCATCAAATCAATAGTTCCCATTTTTGGCCTATAAAAGGAGGCATTTGCCATGCATTTAGGCATCTTGATTTCCAGATCAAGATCATGCTCTTCCTTTCTCTCTTTGTATTTTTTATGCTTTGTTTTCATTAATATTAAGTTTATGCCTTTCATTTCCTTTCCTTTACTTAGTTAACTTTTATGTTCTTATTTTGTTTATCTATTTTGCTTTCTTTCATTATGTCTAGCTAAGTTAATTATGTCAAGGTGAAAAGGTTACACTAATGGTGTAAGAATAAGTATAATGTAAACTTAATATGGACTTTAATGTTTGATACTAACATGTTTTATATTTGCTATCTTGTTCACTCTTTAATACTTTGCTTGTTAAATGACTAATCTTGATTTATGTTATATAACACTTGGTACAACAAATGCTTGGCACTTTCATAGCCCATAATGTATGGTATAACCGACACCTGAGCTATGAAAGGAACTTGATTTGTTGTTAACATAAGTTATAATCATGAATGCTTGACGAGATTTACAAGTATTAGCATTAATTGAATAAGATGACTAATGTAATCATGTTAACAATATATAATCTGATTGGAACCTCCTTTGTGTGTGGTTTCCAATTCAATAATAAGAGTTTATACTATACTTGTTTGATATACCATTAGTGGAACCTCTAACCTTGACATTTGTTATTATCATTGTTTAATCGTTACATTAATATTCCATCTCAAAGTTCTCATCATCTTCTTCTTCTTCTCTTTCTTTATTATTATTATTATTATTACTACTACTACTACTACTACTACTACTACTACTACTACTACTACTACTACTACTACTACTACTACTACTACTACTACTACTACTACTACTACTACTACTACTACTACTACTACTACTACTACTACTACTACTACTACTACTACTACTACTACTACTACTACTACTACTACTACTACTA
>NW_011500758.1:88588-92109 GCF_000495115.2 Populus euphratica
TAACCTCCTTGTGGTTCGACCCCGGTCTTGCCGGGTTATTTATTACTTCGACACTCCTGCACTTGGGAGAAGACAACAATCTTTTCGTCGTGTCAATTCATGAGCACCAAAAGCTCTATGTGCTCAGAAATCTTCAAAGAAAACTGTGTCGCTGAGGACTTAGAAATCATCAATGAAACTGTATCCACTACTGACACTTGGATTTCAAAGCGCAAACAGCTCATGTTTGCTCTGAAAGCAACAAGGAAAATTGAGTCATTGTCGCCTCAGACATCATCACCGAAACTTATACCATGAGTGATGCATGGATTTGATAGCTCACACATCCCTTGTTGACTTAGAAATCACCAACAAAACTATGTCGTTGTCGACTTAGAAATCTATATCAACACTATTTTCATGGCTGAGGCATGGATTGGATAGGGCAAGCAACTGCTGTTAACTCAAAAATCATGAATGAAAATTAAGTCTTTGCATAGTAAGAAATTATCAACAAAATTGCCACCGCAGGTGACACGTGGATTCGATAGCACAAACATCTCCTGTGGGCTTAAAAATAATCAATGAAAACTGATTCGCTATCAATTCAATAATCATCAATGAAACAGCTACCACGAGTGTCATGTGAATTCAGTAGCACAAACTACTCCTGTGGGCTCAGAAATCATCAACGAACATCGAGTCGTTAGGGACTCAGAAATCATCAACGAAACTGCATCCACGGCTAACATATGCATTCCACATTGCCAACAGCTAATGTTCGCTCTCAAATCATCAAGGAAAATTGAGTTGCTACCATCGTAGAAATCATCACCAAAACTACTACCATGGGTGGCGCATGGATTCGATAGCTCACACATCCCTTGTTGACTCAAAAATCATTAACCAAATCGAGTTGCTATTAACTCAAGAATCCACTTCGAAACTGCTTCCACGGCTGAGGCATGGATTCGACAGGGCAAACAACCATTGTTGACTTATAAATCATCAATGAAAATTGAGTCGCTACATGGTAAGAAATTATCGATGAAATTGCTACAACGGGTTACATGTGGATTCGATAGTGCAAACATCTCCTGTGGGTTTAGAAATCATCAATGAAAACTAAGCAACTGCCAACTCAATAATCATCAATGAAAGTTCTAACATGGTTGTCATGTGGATTCAACAACTCAATGAACACTCCGTCACTAGGAACCCAAAAATCATCAACAAAATTGCTTCCATGCCTGACGCATGGATTCGATAGCTCATACATCCCCCCGTTGACTCAGAAAGCACTAAACAAAACTGAGTCACTGTTGATTCAAAAATTCACATCGAAAGTGCTTCCATGGCTGAGGCATGAATTCGACAGGGCAAACAACTATTGTTGATTTAGAAGTCATCAATGAAAATTGAGTTGCTCCATCGTAAGAAATTATCGACGAAATTGCTACCGTGGGTGACATGTGGATTCGACAGTGCAAACATCTCCTATGGGCTTAAAAATCATCAATGAAAACTAAGCCGCTACAAACTCAATAATCATCAATGACTACCATGGTTATCACATGGATTCAACAGCTCAACAAACACGGCGTCACTAGGAACCCAGAAATCATCAATGAAACTGCTTCCACGGGCGACACTTGGATTCCACAGCGCAAACAGCTCATGTTCGTCCTTAAATCATCAACAAAAATTGAATCATTGTTGACTCATAAATTATAACAACAAAAAAAGCTATGATGGTTGTCATATGTATTCAAAAGCACAAACAACTCTTATGGGCTCACAAATCACCAACAAAAACTTAATTGTTGCTGACTTGAAAATCATTTTTGAAACTACTACCATGGGTGACACTTGGATTCGATAGTGCACACAACCACTGTTGATTTAAAAATCATCATTGAAAACTAAGTCATTGCAGACTCATAAATCATCAATGAAACTAATACCACAGGTGACGTATAAATTTGACAGCAAAAACAGGTTCTTGGGGATCGAAAATCATCAATGAAAACTGAGTTGTTGTCGACTCAAAAGTCTACATCGAAACTGCTTCCATGGCTAGGGTATGGATTCGATAGGGCAAACAACCATTGTTGACTCAGAAATCATCAACAAAAATTGAGTCGCAACATAGTAAGAAATTATCAATGAAATTGCTATCGCAGGTGACATGTAGATTCGACAGTGCAAATAGCTCCTGTGGGCTTTAAAATCATCAATGAAAACTGATTCGTTGCCAACTCAATAATCATCAATGAAATTGCTATCATGGTTGTCATGTGGATTCAATAGCGCAAACAACTCCTGTGGGCTCACAAATCATCAACGAACACTGAATCATTAACGAACATTGAATCCCTATTGACTACTTCCACGGTTGGCACGTGGATTCAACAGCTTAAACAGCTTCTGCGGGCTTAAAAATCATTAACGAACACTCCTAGGAATCGATAATCATCAAGGAAATTGCTTTTATGGGTAACATGTGGATTCAACACCATGAAAAGCTCCTATGGGCTCAGAAATAATCAACAAATACTGAGTCACTCGAGACTCAAAAATCATTAAGAAAACTGCTTCCATGAGTGACACATGGATTCAATAGCACAAACAACTCTTGTGGGCTAAGAAATCATCAATGAAAACTGAGTTGCTGGGGACATAGAAAACATCAACGAAACTGCATCCACGACTGACACATGGATTCCATAGCGTAAACAGCTCATGTTTGCTCTGAATTATCAACGAATACCGAATCACTATAGACTCATAAATCATCAACAAAAAAGCTACCTAGGATGTCAAATGGATTCAACAGCGCAAACAGCTCATGTGGGCTTAGAAATAACCAATGAAAACTGAGTCGTTACCAACTTAGAAATCATCAATGAAACTGCTACCACATGTCACGCCTGGTTATGATAGTGCACATAACCCTTGTTGACTCACAAATCATAAATGAAAACTGAGTCACTGCAGATTCAGAAATCATTAACAAATTTTCTACCACATGTGACATATAGATTCGACAATACAAACAACTCCTATGAGCTCAAAAATCATCAACAAACGCTAAGTCGCTAGGGACTCAGAAATCATCAATAAAATTGCTTTCACGATTGGCACATGGATTCAATAGCTTAAACAGCTCCTACAAGCTCAAAAATCATTAACAAACACTCCTAGGAATCGATAATCATCAAGGAAATTGCTTCTACGGGTAACATGTGGATTCAACACCATGGAAAGCTCTTGTGGGCTCAGAAATAATCAACGAATACTGAGTCACTCGAGACTTAAAAATCATTAAGAAAACTGCTTCCACGAGTGACATGTGGATTCAATAGCACAAACAACTCTTGTGGGCTCAGAAATCATCAATGAAAACTGAGTTGTTAGGGACACAGAAAACATCAACGAAACTGCATCCACGACTGACACGTGGATTCCACAGCGCAAACAGCTCATGTTTGCTCTGAAATCATCAACGAATACTGACTCACTATCGACTTATAAATCACCAA
>NW_011509077.1:0-571 GCF_000495115.2 Populus euphratica
CTTAAAGTCATCAATCAATCCTTTCATTTATGTGATAGGCCTGCATTTAAAATGAACATTTACCATAAATTAAAGGTATCTTATATTATTAAATATATTATTATAAAACATGCTTTAGTTAAGAAGTTATTGATACTTCAAGTGCAAAATGATGATATAAAACCATGATAAAAATGCACTTTTAAGTACTAATCACACCCCCCAACCAGCTTATTACTAGTCCCTAGTAATTAAAGCGTTAAAATAGAAAAACAATTTGCAAATTCCACAAAGCAAGGTATTCATCATTTAACTTCCATTAATCTATCCAAATAAACAAACTCTCGTTAAAGTTATATACCTGCTCAATACCTCTTAACAAGATATTCATAAACCTTTCTTTTGTGCTCAATGTATCAACACATAATTATGGGGCTTTTCTTGGAAGAAAACAAAATTTTTATTCTAATGTTTAAGGTTAACTTCCTTGGGTTGGGATTGTTATTTTTGTCTTTTTTTTCTTCTTGTTTTTTTTAAATATATATACATACAATTTAAAAACACCATGCATCTTTAACCCATGTAACGAGCT
>NW_011508705.1:0-652 GCF_000495115.2 Populus euphratica
TTTTATGAGATTAATATTATCTCATGACTCAGATTACAAATTTTACAGATTAGTTAGATCAATCCAATATATTATTATTTTAATATTATAAAATATATCATTTCATAGGCATCCGATATTGAGTTCATGGTTAATTTCTTATATTAAAAAAAAATGTTGGCAATGCTTCTGTTTTTTTCACATATATTTTTTTTTTAAGTATCCGTGGTTATACATTTATATGTGCAGCCCTCGTTTTGCTCTTGAGTAATTTGCCTTCACTAAATAAAAATTCTAACACCATGTGTGAATTTACTATTATCATCATGTACAGTAAATATATTGTTAGTTTTAATTGCAATTAGTCCTTGTAGTTTGATAAAACTAATTATTTATAGTTTTTGTGATTTTATAAACCATGTATTTTGCATCCCTTCAGTCAATTTCATTTTTTTTTTATTTTTTAAGTACATAACAATAATAATGTATTTGAATATTTTTTTTTTAGATTAACGTGGTTGTCCGGGCTAGCTTGCGTGCACCACAACTAATCTCACGGGCCCTGAAGTTAACGACCATGTAAGTCTCCAGTAGTCATCATATGAGCAATCAAGGATCCGAATCTGAAATTACAGAAAGAGCAAACCCTTTATTTCCAAGTCTTTACCACTTG
>NW_011508707.1:0-652 GCF_000495115.2 Populus euphratica
CTTGCATTTCAGTTTAAACTATTTTGATTATTTTTAGGTTAAAGTCGATTAATATAATAGGTCATTCATATCTTAGTTAATGATAAATTATGATTTCTCAAATCAATCTCATTTAAGAGATAATATACAAAAATTACAATCTAAAATAAAGTTATATATTTTTAAGTGTTCAATTTCAAGTTAAGTTAGATATATGCACGCTCAATTCTATATTAAACCTAAACGTATCTATATTTATTTTCATGTTGAACTCAGTTGTATCTACACCCAACTCTATGTTGGGCACGACCGCATCCATGCCTTGCCTCACTTGAGACTTGAACACAACCACGTCAAGCTTCATATTAGGCATGAATACACATGTGTTCCATTTTTTTTTGGGTTTCAGATATAAATTAAGCCCAATATTTCTCAAATTTGGTATAAAACTGAAAAGTTAATAATTATGATATATGTACATCATAATCTTATTAAATGTAAACAAGTCGTCCATGCTTACATTAATCGGATATAATAGTATAATTAGTAAAATAATATTATTCTACTTATATAAAATGATTTTTTTATCCTTTTTATGTTATATAAAGTAAGTCAAGTCAGGTAATATAAAAGGAAGTATGAATTTACAAGAAGGGGATTGAAAAACCTTATA
>NW_011508706.1:0-652 GCF_000495115.2 Populus euphratica
CTAACATCAGAATTTGAACAAAATATCTTCATGAAAGTTTTAGAAAATTATCTCATCTTTCTTAAAAAAAAATCGGTGCATTTTGACTTCTAGAACTTGAGATATAGGCTGAACACTGAATAATGTCTTGGCTGCAGGACATATTCAGACTTCTTTGTTGTTACTACAATTTAAACTTGAAAATGATCTTTTTAAATTTTGGACTCTTCATGAAAGTTTTAAGCTTATATCTTAACTTTTCATCCATATAAAGGAGACCTAATTACAAATTCTACAACTTTAGTTGTGATCTAAAAATCAAATAGTGTTCCAGTTTGGACTGAACCATCATCTCTTTTCTAATCTTAACTCTCTCTTTGTCTTTTTAATTTTAGTAGTTAAACTCAACAATTAATCTCTTGATTTATGGGATAAACCTGCATTTAAAATGAACATTTACCATAAATTAAATGTATATTATATTATTATATATGTTATTATAAAACATACTCTAGCTAAGTAGTTATTAATATTTTAAGTACAAAATGATAAAATGCACTTTTAAGTATTAATCAATCCTCTATTTTGATGGTCTAATCTGTTGCAACAATAAGTTTATCTTTCTACTGCGGGAATTCGAGGACCCCTTTTTTTTCATCTCTCAACCTAGGAC
>NW_011508708.1:0-652 GCF_000495115.2 Populus euphratica
TTGTTGAAACCATTTTTCCGTGCACACAATTGTCATATCAGCTGTTCATGTCTCTCATGACCACTCATTTCTCTGCTGCTTGTATTTGTCGTTATATAATTTAATCACCCAGTTAATATACAGTAGGAGCTCTGCGGTATTTTTATTTTTTTGAGCTTATACACTCCGCCGCCAGTATATCACTACAGAAGTAATTTCCTTCTAAGGTACAAGAAAAATAGATTAACTTGTCTGTCATCACCTGCCCATCTTGATCAGTTCTTCAGTGTGGCCTTTATATAAGGACCTTCATAACCACCATCTTCTTGGGATATAGCTAGCACCACCAAAAAACATGGAGGGTCGTTTAAAAGGACAAGCCACCACCAATGCTGCTCCTCCTCTTCACACTGTTAAGCCCTTGCGGAGAACAATCTTCAACCGTGTGTTTGCAGCAATATATGCTCTTGCCATTTTAACTCTGCTCTATTATCATGCTAAAACGCTCATCTACTCAACTACCCTAGTCTCATTCTCTACAACCCTTGCCCTTTTATTCTCCGACCTTGTTCTTGCATTCATGTGGTTGAAGACGCAGGCCTTTCGCATGTGTCCAGTCTATCGTAAGCAATTCCTTGAAAACGTTGAAAAAGTCCTGAAAAGAAGTGATTTT
>NW_011508874.1:0-612 GCF_000495115.2 Populus euphratica
ATGCAGCATAAAATTGAAAGATGTAGTTCCTTTACAGTTTACATACATAGGAATGTTCATTCGTCGCCTTCTGTTTGATTTGAAGGCCATGAACATTGTTGTTGGTTTGGTAGATTTAGTCCCCAATTTGGTCTGAAACCCAGTTGGAACATTTAAATTTGCGTAGTTTTACTGTATACTAATTAATTTCTTTGGTCTTGTACTTAATCTACGAATAAAAATCCGTCATGCATTTATGTATCATCAAATTTCTAGCCATTCTTTGCACTGTAAACGCCATTGCGCTCCACCGTTTTGAGCTTGTAACAACTGGAATGCCAGTGTTCGCCATGGCAAAATTAGAAATCTCTTTCCACAAACCAGCTCCCACTGACGAGGATCAGCTATATCCCCAGAAACAGTAGGAACATGATATATATGATCAGGCTAAACAACAAGATGCTTGATCAACGAAGGGAAAAGAAGAAGATGATACCAACACAAATTATGCATGTATTGGCCAGAGGATTATTTTTTTGGCTCAGAAGTTGTTGTTGAGAAAATGTTTGCACAGACCATGTCATTGGTGAACGTTTTCAAAACATTGCATGTGCTGCTTTTTTGCCTGCCATA
>NW_011508709.1:0-652 GCF_000495115.2 Populus euphratica
TATATTCAAATGGTTTCCATGACTTTCTCTAATACCACACATTTTTCCTCTCCATCTACACAACATAGTCAATCAATCTCACAACTCATCAGCAACAAACTTGAAGAAAACAATTATTTGACATGAAGTGTTCAGTTTCAAGTTTTTTTTTTTGAAGTCATGATCTGAATGATATGATTGATGGTTCTGAAGAAGCACTATCCAAACTTCTTTTAGATAACTCTCCTAATCCAACTTACACAACTTGGTTCAAAAAAGACAATTGTGTTTTAAGCTGGTTGCTAGCCTCTATTTATAAAAAGCTAGTATTACTGTCTTTAGTCTGAAAACTTTCAAGCAAGTTTGGGATTCTCTTCAAACTCGTTTTTCAGCTACTTCAAGGTCTCGTATTACTCTTCTTAAGAGACAACTTCAAACTATTGTTTAAGGAAATCAATCATGCTCTGTATTCTTTGAAGATGCTAAGTGATTGGCTGAACATCTTGCTGCAGCAAGCCAACCTATGGATGATCAGGATTTCATCACTTTTTTACTTGGTGGTCTTCGTGCCACCTATATTTCATTCATTACGTTTTACAATTTTGTTTGCAGGGATAAGGAATTATCTCTTGATGATTTTCAATCTGAACTTTTAAGTTTTGAGACACTAGTT
>NW_011508711.1:0-651 GCF_000495115.2 Populus euphratica
AATTGCCAAATAAAAACTTCAATTTTAGGAGGTACGACATCTTTCCATATTAATGAAGCGAGGAAGATATACTTGGAAAAACTATCCTGTCAATAGTAATAACTGTATGATCACCTGTTGTGTTAAGATTTCAATACCATCTATCTATCGTAAAACTAAATATGTATCTCACACAATCCCAATTTAACCGGTGCATATCTATTGTTGATCATAGATGTTATATCCTTGCCTAAAAAGCGAGATAGGCATGAAGATTCTGAGGCATTAGTCAAAGTTTACTCTTGTCAAAGTCTTTCATAAAAGAAATATAAGATACTGGTTCAACTGAAGGATGAGAATTTGGAAGATATTCAGAGAGTTTTGATTGGACTCATAACCATGTTTGTATGTGCATCCAGTCATGTCTTTGCTTGTTCATATATGTCCGCTCTCCTATTGCTTACAGAATCCACTAGGGATTTAATTAGCCCTATTGGACAGACCTTTGCGAAGCAGGGAAGAGAGGGCAAATCTCAAGTTCGAAATGAGTATTGTAACAATCTGATATGCTCTGCTGGGCTATTTCCTGTTTGTTCTATAATTTTCTCAATATGGGTCTAAATGTTCTCATAATTTACTTTGAATTCCTGTTGTCAGCTTTAGGAAAAGATC
>NW_011508710.1:0-651 GCF_000495115.2 Populus euphratica
TATTTATTTTATCTAGGATAATTTTAAAAATTGATATTTTTTATTATATTACATATCATATTTAATTCTTGTATTTTTATTGCTATTTGTTTATATTGACAAGTTTTTTAAGTTAATTTTTTTTAATTTTATTTTTTAATATTAAATTAAGTTTCTTGATTGAGTTTAGAATTTACAAGGTTGAGCTTAACAAATATTTGGGAGATTCACTATAGCTCTTTTTTGTTTTTTTTTTTTAAATTTATGTTTTTTAATTTTATTATTTAATATTTGATTTAATTGAATATTGACCTCTATAATTTATTTATATTTTTTACTTATATAAAATTTTTCATTGATTTTTAAAATTACTCGAATTATTTCTAGTCATTTAATTTGTTGTTATTTATTAAATTTAACTTCGTTTTAAAAGAATTTTTTTAATTAAATTAAATTTACTGCTTAATATTTGTTTTTTTAATTTTTAATTAATTTTAAAAATAACTTAGATTATATTAATTTGGATATCAATCAAGTTTTCAGAGATAAAATCTCAATCCCAAGTAAACTCATGGATAGCCTAATATTGGCATACATCATATTAAATTGCTAAGATCTCTAAAAAAAATCAATATAGAATCTTAATCTCCTACACTGATGACTGGATGAATT
>NW_011508712.1:0-651 GCF_000495115.2 Populus euphratica
TTGAAACCGGTCTGTAGGTTGGTCAAAAACCTACTTAATTCGGGACTGAAATTTAACCCAGTTAAAAAAATAAAAAATAAAAAAGTTTGGTGTAATGATCCAACAAGTTAATCCAATAAGATCCGATTAATAACACATTATAAATCTCTTGACTTTTTAGTTTTTTTTGTTAAAATAACCTCGTTTAATTTTAAAAAAAAAGTCAGTTAACCAATTGATCATATCAAAACCTAAAATCCAGACTTTAAATCGAGTTAGCTATCAAACTAGGTCTTAAAACTATAAAATTTTAGACTTTAAATAAATAAATAAATTTATAAATGATCAACACCTTTCATTAAAAAAATCCACATGCGTGTATTCAAAATGATTTTTAAAGTTAAATTGTTTTATAATTTTAGATTGTTTCTAATATTAAAAATAAAATTTAAAAAATAAAAAATATTATTTAAATATAAAAATAACTTTAAAAAATAATAATTATTATAATATTAAATAAGTTGTAAACAACTATAGCTATATCAATTCAAATTGTTTTAACAAGTAGATCAGATGTGGATAGTATATGGACCTTTGGAAACTGTGATTATAACTTAATTAAGGCTTAAAAGTAATTGGCAATGAGGAAATAAATTATTAGGACTGTAAAAA